>NC_042305.1:642576-660076 GCF_901000725.2 Takifugu rubripes
CTGTTCACCATGCTCCTGGAGGAGAGATGGTCACTGCAGCTCTAGAGCAGCAGAACCATCTGGTGGGAGCAGCAGATGCTCCACGGTTCTGGTGCTGCCTCTCAGCTAAATGTTGCCTCTAATCAGGGTTTAATGACTGGTTCTGGTTCTGGTTCTGGTAGCGGGAGCAGGGGCAGCAAGGATCAGCTCAGCAGGAACTGGTCAGGAGCAACGTGGGGGCTTCCAGTGCTGGTCGACCTTCAGAGGACACGGACCAATGGAACAGAGAAGTTGAGAGTTCAACAGAGAAGCGGGTCCAGCAGAACCAGCAGAGGTCCCGGTAAACAAGCGTCACCCCCCCCAAAATGAGCACATGAATCTATAATCGGACTCCAGCTACACAGGAAGTCCTCACGGGAGCAGCTTGACAGCAGAACTTTGTTTACAAGAGTAAACGTGAGAAATGGAAATGAGGCGACCTGTCGAGGATCGGCTCCTCCTGCTGTGGAGCTGGACGGGGGGGGGGGGTCAGACCCTGGGGGCAGCTGTGCTTCCCATCCTAGCTCTGAAACCAGCCCAGCGGACCAGAACAAAGGCAGCTCCTGGGGCTCTACAGGGAGGTGTGAGGGCCACCCATGATGCAGCTCGTCCCTGCCCGCTGTCACAGCTGCTGGCTCCTCAGCTCCTCAGCTCCTCAGCTCCTCAGCTCCTCAGCTCCTCCAGCTCCTCCAGCTCCTCAGCTTCTCCAGGTTCTGCAGGTTCTGCAGGTTCTCCAGGTTCTGCAGGTTCTCCAGGTTCTGCAGGTTCTCCAGGTTCTCCAGCTCCTCCAGCTTCTGAGGCTCTGCTCCTCCTGACCAGCTGCTCAGGGAGCTTTTATACCTGACCAGGAACCAACAAGAGCAGCAGCCAATAGGAGAGCAGGGGGCGGGGTCAGCATCCGCTTGAGATGATTGGCGTGTCATCCTGTCGACCCACTCAGGGTGAAGCTCTCTCTCCCCCCTCTCCTCCCTCTCTCTATCTCTCCCTCTCTGTCTCTCCCTCTCTCTCCCTCCCTCTCTCTCTCCCCCTCTCTCTCCCTCCCTCCCTCCCTCTCTCTCCTCCCTCTCTCTCCTCCTTCTCTCTCCCTCTCTGTCTCTCCCTCTCTCTCTCTCTCCTCCCTCTCTCTCCTCCCTCTCTCTCCCACTCTGTCTCCCACTCTGTCTCTCTCTCTCCTCCCTCTCTCCCTCTCTGTCTCTCCCTCTCTCTCTCTCCTCCCTCTCTCTCCCTCCTTCCTCTCTCTCCCTCTCTGTCTCTCCCTCTCTCTCTCTCCTCCCTCTCTCTCCTCCCTCTCTCTCCCACTCTGTCTCCCACTCTGTCTCTCTCTCTCCTCCCTCTCTCTCACTCTGTCTCTCTCTCTCCTCCCTCTCTCTCTCTCTATCTCTCCCTCCCTCTATCTCTCCCTCCCTCTATCTCCTCCCTCTATCTCTCCCTCCCTCTATCTCTCCCCCTCTCGCTTCCTCTCTCTTCCTCTATCTCTCCCTCTCTCTATCTCTCCTCCCTCTATCTCTCCCTCTCTCTCCTCCCTCCCTCTATCTCTCCCTCTCTCCTCCCTCTATCTCTCCCCCTCTCTCCTCTCTCCCTCCCTCCCCCTCTCTCTCTTCCTCCCTCTATCCTCCCTCCCTCTATCTCTCCCTCTCTCCCTCCCCCTCTGTCTCCCTCCATCTCTCCATCTCTCCTCTCTCTATCTCTTCTCCCTCTATCCTCTCCCCCTCTCTCCTCTCTCCCTCCCCCTCTCTTCCTCCCTCTCTCCTCCCTCTATCTCCCCCCCTCTCTTCTCTCATTAAACACAGACTGGTGTGTAATTACAGAGGTAATAACACTTCTCTATGTTCTGGCTTTTCCACCATGTTCAACAATCTGCCGGCAGCACAAACGATCCAAAACAGAACCAAGGCAGCGTTTGTTGGTGGCCTTCCTTTCTCACACACACACACACGCACACACACACACACACACACACACACACACGCACGCACACACACACACACGCACACACACACACACACACACGCCTATAGTTCATGCATCACAGTTTGTAGAGCAAAGTTAACGCTGCAGTTATTGATTCGGCCGCTAGAGGGAAGCGATAGAGCGATTCTGTCGCCTCCCATTTGGAAGGTTTTGATGTTATGTTCTATTTTTTACTTCCTCATTCTTCTTTTTACTATTTTTAACTTCCTCATTCTTCTTTTTTCTATTTTTAACTTCCTCATTCTTCTTTTCTGTTGCACGTGTTTTCCTCCAGGTGTTTTAAGTTCTCCTTTGTTGTGTCATGACGTTGATCTTTTACCTGCTTTTGTCTCTAAATGGTGGTCCAACTAAAGCAGGACCCACCCCCCACCCCCCCTGGAGAAGCGTAGCGACCAGAACTTGCTGCTCTGCTGGTGTGTCGGCCTCATCAGAACCTGGAGGACGGACTGGGAGTGGCCCCTGTGGGAGTCCGGTGCTGAACCGTCTGTGTGTGGAGGTGGAGGAGTCATTGTGGAGGGGGCGTTGGGCCGGAGCCTCCGTCACACCTGGGACACTTTCTAGAGCAGGAGACCAGGAGACCTGGAGACCTGGAGACATGGAGACCAGGAGACCAGGAGACCAGGAGACATGGAGACCTGGAGACCTGGAGACATGGAGACCTAGAGACCTAGAGACCTAGAGACCAGGAGACCAGGAGACCAGGAGACCTGGAGACCTGGAGACATGGAGACCTGGAGACCAGGAGACCAGGAGACCTGGAGACCTGGAGACATGGAGACCTAGAGACCAGGAGACCAGGAGACCAGGAGACATGGAGACCTAGAGACCTAGAGACCAGGAGACCTAGAGACCTAGAGACCTAGAGACCAGGAGACCAGGAGACCAGGAGACCAGGAGACCAGGAGACCTGGAGACATGGAGACCTGGAGACCTGGAGACATGGAGACCTAGAGACCTAGAGACCAGGAGACCAGGAGACCAGGAGACCTGGAGACCTGGAGACATGGAGACCTAGAGACCAGGAGACCAGGAGACCAGGAGACATGGAGACCTGGAGACATGGAGACCTAGAGACCAGGAGACCAGGAGACATGGAGACATGGAGACATGGAGACATGGAGACATGGAGACCTGGAGACATGGAGACATGGAGACATGGAGACATGGAGACCAGGAGACATGGAGACATGGAGACATGGAGACATGGAGACCAGGAGACCAGGAGACATGGAGACCTGGAGACATGGAGACCAGGAGACATGGAGACATGGAGACCTGGAGACATGGAGACATGGAGACATGGAGACCAGGAGACATGGAGACCAGGAGACATGGAGACATGGAGACCAGGAGACATGGAGACCAGGAGACATGGAGACATGGAGAAATGGAGACCAGGAGACATGGAGACATGGAGAAATGGAGACCAGGAGACATGGAGACATGGAGACATGGAGACATGGAGACCAGGAGACATGGAGACATGGAGACATGGAGACATGGAGACATGGAGACATGGAGACCTGGAGACCTGGAGACATGGAGACCAGGAGACATGGAGACATGGAGACCAGGAGACATGGAGACATGGAGACATGGAGACATGGAGACCTGGAGACCTGGAGACATGGAGACATGGAGACATGGAGACATGAAGACATGGAGACATGGAGACCAGGAGACATGGAGACATGGAGACATGGAGAAATGGAGACATGGAGAAATGGAGACCAGGAGACATGGAGACATGGAGACATGGAGAAATGAAGACATGGAGACATGGAGACCTGGAGACATGGAGACACGGAGACCTGGAGACATGAAGACATGGAGAAATGGAGACCAGGAGACATGGAGACCTGGAGACATGAAGACATGGAGACTTGGAGACATGGAGAAATGGAGACCAGGAGACATGGAGACATGGAGACATGGAGACATGGAGACATGGAGACCTGGAGACATGAAGACATGGAGACATGGAGACCAGGAGACCTGGGGACATGGAGACCTGGAGAAATGGAGACCAGGAGACATGGAGACCAGGAGACATGGAGACATGGAGACATGGAGACATGGAGACATGGAGACATGGAGACATGAAGACATGGAGACATGGAGACCTGGGGACATGGAGACATGGATAAATGGAGACCAGGAGACATGGAGACATGGAGACCAGGAGACATGGAGACATGGAGACATGGAGACATGGAGACATGAAGACATGGAGACATGGAGACATGGAGACCAGGAGACATGGAGACATGGAGACATGGAGACCAGGAGACCAGGAGACATGGAGACATGGAGACCAGGAGACATGGAGACATGGAGACCTGGAGACATGGAGACCTGGAGACCTGGAGACCTGGAGACATGGAGACATGGAGACTTGGAGACATGAAGACATGGAGAAATGGAGACCAGGAGACATGGAGACCTGGAGACATGAAGACATGGAGACTTGGAGACATGAAGACATGGAGACCAGGAGACATGGAGACATGGAGACCTAGAGACCAGGAGACCAGGAGACCAGGAGACATGGAGACCTGGAGACATGGAGACCTAGAGACCTAGAGACCTAGAGACCAGGAGACCAGGAGACCAGGAGACCAGGAGACCAGGAGACCAGGAGACATGGAGACCTAGAGACCTAGAGACCAGGAGACCTAGAGACCTAGAGACCTAGAGACCAGGAGACCAGGAGACATGGAGACATGGAGACCTGGAGACCTGGAGACCTGGAGACCTGGAGACATGGAGACCTAGAGACCAGGAGACCAGGAGACCAGGAGACCTGGAGACCTGGAGACATGGAGACCTAGAGACCAGGAGACCAGGAGACCAGGAGACATGGAGACCTGGAGACCTGGAGACATGGAGACCTAGAGACCAGGAGACCAGGAGACATGGAGACATGGAGACATGGAGACATGGAGACATGGAGACCAGGAGACATGGAGACATGGAGACATGGAGACATGGAGACCAGGAGACCAGGAGACATGGAGACCTGGAGACATGGAGACCAGGAGACATGGAGACATGGAGACCTGGAGACATGGAGACATGGAGACATGGAGACCAGGAGACATGGAGACCAGGAGACATGGAGACATGGAGACCAGGAGACATGGAGACCAGGAGACATGGAGACATGGAGAAATGGAGACCAGGAGACATGGAGACATGGAGAAATGGAGACCAGGAGACATGGAGACATGGAGACATGGAGACATGGAGACCAGGAGACATGGAGACATGGAGACATGGAGACATGGAGACCTGGAGACCTGGAGACATGGAGACCAGGAGACATGGAGACATGGAGACCAGGAGACATGGAGACATGGAGACATGGAGACATGGAGACCTGGAGACCTGGAGACATGGAGACATGGAGACATGAAGACATGGAGACATGGAGACCAGGAGACATGGAGACATGGAGACATGGAGAAATGGAGACATGGAGAAATGGAGACCAGGAGACATGGAGACATGGAGACATGGAGAAATGGAGAAATGGAGACATGGAGACATGGAGACCTGGAGACATGGAGACATGGAGACCTGGAGACATGAAGACATGGAGAAATGGAGACCAGGAGACATGGAGACCTGGAGACATGAAGACATGGAGACTTGGAGACATGGAGAAATGGAGACCAGGAGACATGGAGACATGGAGACATGGAGACATGGAGACATGGAGACCTGGAGACATGAAGACATGGAGACATGGAGACCAGGAGACCTGGGGACATGGAGACATGGAGACCTGGAGAAATGGAGACCAGGAGACATGGAGACCAGGAGACATGGAGACATGGAGACATGGAGACATGGAGACCTGGAGACATGAAGACATGGAGACATGGAGACATGGAGACCTGGGGACATGGGGACATGGAGACATGGATAAATGGAGACCAGGAGACATGGAGACATGGAGACCAGGAGACATGGAGACATGGAGACCAGGAGACATGGAGACATGGAGACATGGAGACATGAAGACATGGAGACATGGAGACATGGAGACCAGGAGACATGGAGACATGGAGACATGGAGACATGGAGACAGGAGACATGGAGACATGGAGACCAGGAGACATGGAGACATGGAGACCTGGAGACATGGAGACCTGGAGACCTGGAGACCTGGAGACATGGAGACATGGAGACATGGAGACTTGGAGACATGAAGACATGGAGAAATGGAGACCAGGAGACATGGAGACCTGGAGACATGAAGACATGGAGACTTGGAGACATGAAGACATGGAGACCAGGAGACATGGAGACATGGAGACCTGGAGACCTGGAGACATGGAGACATGAAGACATGGAGACATGGAGACCAGGAGACCTGGGGACATGGAGACATGGAGACCTGGAGAAATGGAGACCAGGAGACATGGAGACCAGGAGACATGGAGACATGGAGACATGGAGACATGGATAAATGGAGACCAGGAGACATGGAGACATGGAGACCAGGAGACATGGAGACATGGAGACCTGGAGACATGGAGACATGGAGACATGGAGACATGGAGACATGAAGACATGGAGACATGGAGACCAGGAGACATGGAGACATGGAGACATGGAGACCAGGAGACAGGAGACATGGAGACATGGAGACCAGGAGACATGGAGACATGGAGACCTGGAGACCTGGAGACATGGAGACATGGAGACCAGGAGACATGGAGACATGGAGACATGGAGACCAGGAGACATGGAGACATGGAGACATGGAGACATGGAGACATGGAGACATGGAGAAATGGAGACCAGGAGACATGGAGACATGGAGAAATGGAGACCAGGAGACATGGAGACATGGAGACCTGGAGACATGGAGACATGGAGACCTGGAGACATGAAGACATGGAGAAATGGAGACCAGGAGACATGGAGACATGGAGAAATGGAGACCAGGAGACATGGAGACCTGGAGACATGAAGACATGGAGACTTGGAGACATGAAGACATGGAGAAATGGAGACCAGGAGACATGGAGACATGGAGACATGGAGACCTAGAGACCAGGAGACCAGGAGACATGGAGACCAGGAGACCAGGAGACCAGGAGACCAGGAGACCAGGAGACATGGAGACATGGAGACATGGAGACCTGGAGACATGGAGACATGGAGACCTGGAGACCAGGAGACATGGAGACATGGAGACCAGGAGACATGGAGACCTGGAGACCTGGAGACATGGAGACATGGAGACCAGGAGACATGGAGACATGGAGACATGGAGACCTGGAGACCAGGAGACATGGAGACCTGGAGACATGGAGACATGGAGACCAGGAGACATGGAGACATGGAGACCAGGAGACATGGAGACATGGAGACATGGAGACCTGGAGACATGGAGACATGGAGACATGGAGACCAGGAGACATGGAGACCTGGAGACATGGAGACCAGGAGACATGGAGACATGGAGACCTGGAGACATGGAGACCAGGAGACATGGAGACCAGGAGACATGGAGACATGGAGACATGGAGACCAGGAGACATGGAGACCAGGAGACATGGAGACCTGGAGACATGAAGACATGGAGAAATGGAGACCAGGAGACATGGAGACATGGAGAAATGGAGACCAGGAGACATGGAGACATGGAGACCTGGAGACATGGAGACATGGAGACCTGGAGACATGAAGACATGGAGAAATGGAGACCAGGAGACATGGAGACATGGAGACATGGAGAAATGGAGACCAGGAGACATGGAGACCTGGAGACATGAAGACATGGAGACTTGGAGACATGAAGACATGGAGAAATGGAGACCAGGAGACATGGAGACATGGAGACATGGAGACATGAAGACATGGAGACCAGGAGACCTGGGGACATGGAGACATGGAGACATGGATAAATGGAGACCAGGAGACATGGAGACCAGGAGACATGGAGACATGGAGACCTGGAGACATGAAGACATGGAGACCTGGAGAAATGGAGACCAGGAGACATGGAGACATGGAGACATGGAGACATGAAGACATGGAGACATGGAGACCAGGAGACCTGGGGACATGGAGACATGGAGACATGGATAAATGGAGACCAGGAGACATGGAGACATGGAGACATGGAGACATGAAGACATGGAGACATGGAGACCAGGAGACCTGGGACATGGAGACATGGAGACATGGATAAATGGAGACCAGGAGACATGGAGACATGGAGACCTGGAGACATGAAGACATGGAGACATGGAGACCTGGGGACATGGAGACATGGAGAAATGGAGACCAGGAGACATGGAGACCTGGAGACATGAAGACATGGAGACATGGAGACCTGGGGACATGGAGACATGGAGACTTGGAGACATGGAGACATGGAGACCTGGAGACATGAAGACATGGAGACATGGAGACCAGGAGACATGGAGACCTGGGGACATGGAGACATGGAGACCTGGAGACATGGAGACCAGGAGACCTGGAGACCAGGAGACCAGGAGACATGGAGACCTGGAGACCAGGAGACCAGGAGACATGGAGACATGGAGACATGGAGACCTGGAGACCAGGAGACATGGAGACATGGAGACATGGAGACCAGGAGACATGGAGACCTGGAGACCAGGAGACCAGGAGACATGGAGACATGGAGACATGGAGACCAGGAGACCTGGGGACATGGAGACATGGAGACCTGATTCTATTTCATCTGCCTGTCTCACTCCTGTCCACTCCGGTCCGAGGTCATAAGAGTCCTCCTCAGGGAGATGAAGGCTGGAGTTTAACGGGTCGAGGAGGACAGTGAAGTGAGGAGCCCTCAGAACCGCCGTCAACAGACCAACGTCCCACAGGAACCGAGCCAGCTTGAGCCCAAGCAGGAACCCCCAGGAGAACTAGACCGCTCTGGGCTCCAGGACTCCTGCTTTGATAGGTCACATGTCCTCGGGCCTTCATCCCTGTTGGACGGGGACTGAAAAGCTCGTTTAGCCTGTTGCTGAGCCTGGAATGTGTAATAGTGGGAATCTGGAGGTCCTCGCCCACCTCTAGCTGGTGTGTGTGTGTTTCCATGGCAACACCAGCCCCAGTTGCTCCTCAACCCGCGGCTCTTGCGCCCCCTGCTGGCTGTTTATAAAATAAACTCGTACATTTGGGTGGACAATTTGGAGTCGATTTAGGCCGTTTGACGGATCAAATGAAGCAGAGTGACGTCAGTAAACGATCTAAAGCCGGATCAGAACCAGAACCTGAACTGGATCCTGTTTTGAGTTGCTGATGGATCCGATTTGCAACTTGTGACAGAATTAAAACAAATGTGACCAGATGCATCCAGCATAATTTATTCTCTGGAATCAGGAATGCACAGTTATGTAAAACTTCTGTTCTTAAAAGACACACAGCGATCCACAAGGTCGACGTCAGGACCACCACCGGTTCCAAAATACGCCCAAGAGCCTTAAAAAGAGGTCTGGACCCAGAGGGTCGGCGCCTTTCACTTCATCCAGTCCAGATCATCATCCTCATCCTCATCTTCACCAAAGAGAGGCGCGGGGGGGGGGCTGCCCCTTCAGCGTCTGCACACAGGTGAGAAACATCTGGATTACACAACAGTCCAGGGTGGCCCAACACCACCAACAGCTGGACAGCAGCCCGGGCAGAGGAAGGGGATTACCAGCTCGTCTTCCTCCTCTTCCTCCTTGGGTGGTGAAAGGGACTTTACAGGACCTTTGACCTGGAATACTGGTTCTTCCTTCTCCTCCCCCTCTGCCCCCGTCAGACTGACCCAACCAGACAGAAACACTGGATTAAACCCGTGCTGATAACTGCACATCTGCAGCTGGAGCTAACTAGCTAGCATGAAGGAAGGTTAGCTCAGGCCTGAGTTAGCTGCAGCTGCAGACAGATGTGGCCATGACCGTGTTGCTCTCAGTCGTAAACAAGTTATTACAGTGATTCTGAAACCGTCTGGACATCAGGACACCACAGCTCTCTGGACATCAGGACACCACAGCTCTCTGGACATCAGGACACCACAGCTCTCTGGACCAGGCTCTAGTGAACTCACCTTGTGTCCTTCCCTGAGCTGCTGTGAAGAGGGTCTGGAGGTGGAGGCGGGTTTGCTGGTGGCTGGAGGGCTTTGGGAGGAGAAACATTCATCTCTCCTCCATGTGCTTCTCTTTCCAAACTGCTGGCGTCTTCCTCAGTGCTGGCGGCAACGTCCTGGTCTGACCCGGCAGCTTGCTGGTCTGACCCGGCAACGTCCTGGTCTGACCCGGCAACGTCCTGGTCTGACCCGGCAGCTTGCTGGTCTGACCCGGCAGCTTGCTGGTCCAGGAAACTCTCTGCAGCCCTACTGGTCTCCTCCACGGAGACCTCAGAGTCCTGCGGCGGCGGCCGTGTTGCCGCGACCTCCTGGAGCTTCAGCTCCGAGTCACCTGCATGGATCTGAGCCTCTTCCACCGGTCTCACGGTCTCAGACTCAATCACTGTGGTCTCCGTCTCCTCCTCCTCCTCCTCCTCCTCCCCCTCCTCCATCGGGGTCGCGTTAGCTTGGTGAGAAGCGGATCCAGCTACGTGCTTCTCTTCCACTTGGCTCTCTCCATTTACACGAGTATTCAGCTGTGAGCTCTCCTCTGACCCACCAAGACTGTCCTCCTCCTCCTCCTCCTCCTCCTCTTCTTCCTCCTGCTCTTGATTCAACTTGAGAGAAGCTCCGTCTGTGTGACTGAGCAGCTGCAGGGTAACGTTCTAAAAAAGACCCACAAGGCTCATTAAAGACAAGATCAAAGTAGGTCTATAACTATCACCTGTTATTACGCAACTGCCACCTGTTATAATGCACCGGTACTTGTTATAATGCAACTATTACCTGTTATAATGCAACTATTACCTATTATAATGTACCGGTACCTGTTATTATGCAACTATTACCTGTAATAATGTAGCGGTACCTGTTATAATGCAACTATTACCTGTTATAATGCAACTATTACCTGTTATAATGCAACTATTACCTGTTATAATGCAACTACTACCTGTTATAATGCAACTACTACCTGTTATAATGCATATATTACCTGTTATAATGCAACTATTACCTGTTATAATGCAACTACTACCTGTTATAATGCATATATTACCTGTTATAATGCAACTATTACCTGTTATAATGCATATATTACCTGTTATAATGCATATATTACCTGTTATAATGCAACTATTACCTGTTATAATGCAACTATTACCTGTTATAATGCAACTATTACCTGTTATAATGCAACTATAACCTATTATAATGTACCGTACCTGTTATAATGCAACTATTACCTGTTATAATGCAACTATTACCCGTTATAATGCAACTATTACCTGTTATAATGCATATATTAATAACCTATTATAATGTACCGTACCTGTTATAATGCATCTATTACCTGTTATAATGCAACTATTACCTGTTATAATGCAACTATTACCTGTTATAATGCAACTACTACCTGTTATAATGCATATATTAGCTGTTATAATGCAACTATTACCTGTTATACTGCATATATTACCTGTTATAATGCAACTATTACCTGTTATAATGCATATATTACCTGTTATAATGCAACTATTACCTGTTATAATGTACCGTACCTGTTATAATGCAACTATTACCTGTTATAATGCAACTATTACCTGTTATAATGCAACTATAACCTATTATAATGTACCGTACCTGTTATAATGCAACTATTACCTGTTATAATGCAACTATTACCTGTTATAATGCAACTATTACGGTTATAATGCATATATTACCTGTTATAATGCATATATTACCTGTTATAATGCAACTATGACCTGTTATAATGCAACTATGACCTGTTATAATGCAACTATTACCTGTTATAATGCAACTATTACCTGTTATAATGCACCAGCACAGGTCACAGCCATACCTTGATAGTGGTGACGATAATGCCCAGGACAGCCTGACCATTGTAAGATTCCCCGACTTCAAACTCTCCTCTCAGAGAATGGAACACTCCATTCATCACACGCTTAACCTGCGCACACACACACACACACACACACACACACAGGCACACACACACACACACACCCACGCACACACACACCCACACACATGCAGGCACAGACACACACACACACCCACAGGCACAGACACACACCCACACACACACAGGCACAGACACACACCCACAGGCACAGACACACACACACACACACACACACAGGCACAGGCACACACACAGGTTATGATGACGACCGGTTCTATTGGTTCTGGTTGGACCTGATGGTTAGTCACAGGTCAGGTGTGAGCCGGTCCCACCCAGATGACGGCTCACCTCTGCTGCCACGTCTCCTGAGGGCTTCTGCTCCAGGAGGCTCCTCTCCAGCTCGGCCACTCTCTGTTCCAACTTGGACCTGTCAGTAGTTCCTTGCTGCTCCAGGTCTGAGTACTGGGAGGACAAGAACCAAGAGCCAACATGAGCTGCGCTCCCTCATCCTCTGCTCGTGGCTGATGTTTCCTTTACACAGAGAAAATGAACCTTCTGCTGAAGAAGGAGCAGCTCCTCGCTCAGCTTCTCCTGCTCCTCTGAGTCTCTCGAACGCTTCACAAACATCAGCTGAAAGGTGTCAAAATAACCAGGCAACACTGTGAGTTGTGGACTGCAGGAACATGCAGGAACATGCAGGAACATGCAGGGACATGCAGGAACATGCAGGAACATGCAGCAACATGCAGGAACCTGCAGGAACCTGCAGGAACATGCAGCAACATGCAGGAACATGCAGGGACATGCAGGGACATGCAGGAACCTGCAGGAACATGCAGGAACCTGCAGGAACATGCAGGAACATGCTGGAACATGCAGCAACATGCAGGGACATGCAGCAACATGCAGCAACATGCAGGGACATGCAGCAACATGCAGGAACATGCAGGAACATGCAGGGACATGCAGGAACATGCAGGAACATGCAGGGGTGCATCTTTAGCAGCGCACCTTCTCCTGCAGCTCCCTCAGCTGGTCCTGGAGGCGGTCTCTCTGGTCCCTCAGCTGGGCCAGCTCGGCGCTGTGCTGCTCTTTAGCAGAGGCCAACAACTGGTGGCACTTTGTCTTCCACTCGTTCTCCAGCTCCGCCTGCATCTGGCACATCTGAAAGCATAAAGTGGATCCACTGCAGCGTCGTCCTGGTAACGCCTGTGTGTGTGTGTGTGTGTGTGTGTGGTACCTGGTCAGACACGCTGTGCTCAGTGCTGCTCCTGGCTCTGCGGAGCTGAGCCCACAGGTTCTCCTGCTCCTGCTGGCTGCTCCTACGTAGCTCCTCCAGCTCCTCCTCCCGCCGCTGCAGCTCTGCCTGCCACTTCTTCTTCCTTTCCAGCAGCGTCTTTTACAGAACAGACGGACACAGTCCTGGGGGTTTACATCCCTCCCATCCACAACGGGAGTGTGAGAGACAACCTCTGCTTCCTTACTCGTTCCAGACTTCCCTTCTCAAGCTTCAGGTCCTGCAGCTCCTCCTCCAAGCTGTTGACTCTGAGCTCCATCTGCTGTCGTCTCTGCTTCTCTGAGCGGTAGCGAGCCTGGGTGGCCTCTGCTGCCTCCTTCAGCTCTGGAACACAGGAGCATCCCTGGTTAGAAACACACACACACACACACACACACACACCTCATCATCAGCACCAACCTTCCAGCTGTGTCTCCAGGCCAGCGACGCGCTGGCTCTGCTGGTCACTGCTCTGCAGGGCTGAGCTCAGCTTGTTCTGCAGCTCCACAGCCTTCTGCTGCTGAGAGGAAGCTTCCAGCTGCAGCTGAGACTGCCTGGCCGTGGACACAGCCAGGTCCTCGGTGAGACGCACCTGGTGGAGATAGAGGAGGACATGGGCTGGGTGAGAGGAGGCGGCTGCACCGGAGGAGTGAGTGCGTGCAACAACAGTGTTGATGAGGAGCTGCTGACGAGGGGACAGCCGGAGCCTGTGGGAGAAATGTGGTGAGGGACCGCTGATGATGGAACAGGAACGTCTGTTCATGAACGATGGAATGGAGACGGTGAAACCAGAGGCAGCCAATGAGATCTGGGTCCAACAGGCACATCTGCAGGCGCAGAAACCTCTGGAACTTTGGTGGGCTCAGACTTTGGGGACGAGCTGGACTGTTTGGTTTAATCTGATTCGAGCCAATTCTGCAGGCAGGTGCTGTTTGACCGAGGTCTGGAAGCAGGAAACAGAGAAAGCAGGCTCACCTGGCCAGAGCCAAGGTCCTGGGGCTGTGTGGGCTGAGGAGAGAGAGCAGTCAATGCCACCAGTTCCTCTGAAGACAGCACAAAACACCACGCAGAGAGGTTCTGGAGCCCTGAGCCAGATCAGCAGCAGCACAGACAAAGCCACTGACTCAAGGGACCAATAGCACCCCCCCCCCCAGCAGACCCAGTGGGCTCCGTCAGACCTCCACCCTAAACACCTCACTGTCTGATGGCCCTCCCGCCCTGTGGGGGGCGCTGCAGGACAGCTCACTGTCTGATGGCCCTCCCGCCCTGTGGGTGGCGCTGCAGGACAGCTCACTGTCTGATGGCCCTCCTGCCCTGTGGGTGGCGCTGCAGGACAGCTCACTGTCTGATGGCCCTCCTGCCCTGTGGGTGGCGCTGCAGGACAGCTCACTGTCTGATGGCCCTCCCGCCCTGTGGGTGGCGCTGCAGGACAGCTCACTGTCTGATGGCCCTCCCGCCCTCTGGGTGGCGCTGCAGGACAGCTCACTGTCTGATGGCCCTCCCGCCCTCTGGGTGGCGCTGCAGGACAGCTCACTGTCTGATGGCCCTCCTGCCCTGTGGGTGGCGCTGCAGGACAGCTCACTGTCTGATGGCCCTCCTGCCCTCTGGGTGGCGCTGCAGGACAGCTCACTGTCTGATGGCCCTCCTGCCCTGTGGGTGGCGCTGCAGGACAGCTCACTGTCTGATGGCCCTCCCGCCCTGTGGGTGGCGCTGCAGGACAGCTCACTGTCTGATGGCCCTCCCGCCCTCTGGGTGGCGCTGCAGGACAGCTCACTGTCTGATGGCCCTCCCGCCCTGTGGGTGGCGCTGCAGGACAGCTCACTGTCTGATGGCCCTCCTGCCCTGTGGGTGGCGCTGCAGGACAGCTCACTGTCTGATGGCCCTCCCGCCCTGTGGGTGGCGCTGCAGGACAGCTCACTGTCTGATGGCCCTCCTGCCCTGTGGGTGGCGCTGCAGGACAGCTCACTGTCTGATGGCCCTCCTGCCCTCTGGGTGGCGCTGCAGGACGTCTTCACCGTGGTGGCAGGTGTGTGCTGGCCTCCCTCACTCTTCTTCTTGGCTGGAGACTCTGAGCAGATTTTACCATCCACCTTCATCCTCCGATGATCTGACTGGACTCTGTGGCACCTCTGGTGAGGTGGACACCAGTTTGGAGCATCTGCTGGCTTCGACCTGTAGTCAGGTGACCTTCACTAACTCTGAGGGTGGCATGGTGGGGCTGGACCTCTGCTCAGCGAGCCTGAATACCCTGCAAACATGGCTGGTGTGCGGCGGTCTGCGGCTCTCTCTCTCACTCACCTTTTCCTGCTCAGCCTGGAGCAGCTTGGCCTGGCTCTGTTCATTGGACATCTTGAAGGAATCATTCCTCTTCTCCAGCAGCAGGTTACTCTGCTCCAGGTACCTGCTCAGAGCCCAGAGTCACTTGTAAGGAGCAGAAAAACCAGCCTGATTCCAAGTGGTGTATTTCAGCAGTCCCTGAACTTCTGCTGGTGTCTGGAGAACTGCAACAGACTCACTAATACAGCAGTTTAGCTAAGAGAGGACAGGTTTGGTTCCACATAAGCATCCAGCTCAGCTTAGTGTTTCATTCCTGAGACTTGTCTTCACTCTTGGCTACTTTACTCATTACTTAGGGTTGCTGGAGGTGGGATGCCTCAGGGCCAAACAGGAAAATGCTGGCAGGAACCAAAGTTTTCAAAGGCTCTTTTGATACTTTCTGACTCACCTCTGGTTCTGCTCGATGAGCTCACTGATCTTATGGTTCTGTTCCTCTATGCGAGAGCTTTTCTCAAAGACTTCCTTCTTCAAACATTCATTTTCCTGCCAATGAAAGAGATCAGGTCAGTCCCAGCAACCTGCCGGAGATCAAAGCATCAAAGCATCAAAGCGTGCGTGTGTGCGTGCGCTGCACCTGAACGATCCTCTGGATGTTGTGCAGGATGATGGAGGTTTCCATGGGCATGCTGGACACCCCGGCCGACAGGTTGGCCTGCTTCTGTAGGTCATCTATCTGCCACAAACATGCCAAAGACAATGAGTGGAGCTCTCGTGCACAGCGGCGGTTCCTGAACCCTGAACGCAGCACGGACCTTTGAGCTCAGCTGATCCACTTTGTCCGCCACTTTTCCAATGGACAGACGGATCTCGGTGTTTTGTTGCCTCGCCTCGGTCATCAAGAACGACGTCACATCAGTGGAGCCTGGACCCCCCCCATCACAACCATGACAGCTATTAAGCTCCGCCCCCTGACCTCAAGCGAGATGATTGCTAGGTGTCAGGTGGAGAGCTGACCTATGTACGGGGCAGCTTGTCCAGCAGGCTGCAGCGCGGTCTGGGCCACAGACGGGTGCGTGTAGGCGTACGGCTGTGACCCAATGGCACACCTCCATTAAACATATGCAGGTCTATGATCGGGACTCATGCAGCTTCATCTGCAGCACGTCTCACCTGAAAGGCAGGACCTGGCAGCCTGGGGGGACCAGAGCTCATCACAGGAAGTAGGGCAGAAGGTGGCGCTGCGTGACCGAAACCTGCAGAAGAGCGGAGCCACCTGTCAGGGACGTGGAGCCAAAGACGCACAATGGCGATATCAGGCTGTGCTAGCAGCTTACTGAAGGTTGGAGGTGCCACAGTGCACATCTGCTCAGCAGCAGCAGCAGCAGCGGCGGCGGCGGCGGCGGCAGCAGCGGCAGCAGCAGCAGCAGGCCGCTCCTTGGTTCTGCTGCCACTGGTGTCCTGGAACAGATCACAGGCAGCTGTATTAGAACTACGCTAACGTTAGCTGCTGCCATTAGCATCACAGCCTGTGAGTCCCAGTCCAGCCGTGAGGGGACGACAGTCCACCGAGACAGGGACACAGCTGAGGTACTGACCAGGCTCATCTCCTGACCGCATGGCCACACCTCCACAGGTGGACGTTATCGTCCTCTGGAGGGCTGGCTGGTAAATTCCCATGTCCAAATGGGACAGGGGACTTTTGGAGAGTGTTTTAAAACCATTCACACAATCCAGGTACTTGCTCAATCTAAAGAGTCTCACGGTGTTCTGAACCCACCTCGAGCTCCGAGTCGCTGGACTCAGGTTGGCTGGAAGCTCCTTTCAGAAAGGGCAGCATGGGCTGTCCCATCTTAGCCATGCGGGAGATGAGGTTGGCTTTGGTCACGTCTGGATTCTGAGGGGTGACAAACAACTCACAACTCAGGTGCAACAT
>NC_042305.1:665076-697576 GCF_901000725.2 Takifugu rubripes
GGTGAGACAGATCAGACAGGTGAGCCACAGGTGAGACAGGTGAGACAGATCAGACAGGTGAGCCACAGGTGAGCCAGGTGAGACAGATCAGACAGGTGAGCCACAGGTGAGACAGGTGAGCAGCCAGCCAGGCTCTCACCTCCTTGCTGGTGTGGTGGCCCAGCACAGCAGCTCCCAGCTTCCCCTGCTTCACATACTGTCCATTGATGCTGAACATGGAAGAGACACAAGAGGCTTTGATTTGCTTTGAAGTCAGGGCTCCGTTTCCATGGTGACAATAAGCAACAGTGTAAAATGTCGCTCACTATCTGAACGTCTGGACAGCCGTGGCGAACAGCACAGCAGGGGCTCCGGCGGGCGGGGGGGCCTTGGGGGCCAGCGGAGCTGAGGACAGAAGGCACAGTCAGTCCTGCTGGGTCTGGTCCTACGCCTGGGGCTCGGTGGGGGTCTCACCAGGGGGTGGGGGTCTCACCGGGGGTGGAGTTCTTTCTGGGCTGCTTCGGTGCCGTGTACTGGAAGGACTCGTTTCCCTGACTGGTCTTCTGGTCCAGCCCGAAGAGAGAAGCCAGCTTGGCCCTGCAATGATGACACCTGGTGACTAAAGCAGAACCAGGCTGAGAGCAGACGGAGCCGCTTCAGGAGGGGGGGCGGCTGCATCTGGAGGCTCCTGTCCCAGAGCCTCGCCTGCACTCCCACGTGCACTCTCACGTGCACGTCCCATGGTGTCACATTCAAGAACAAGGCGAGGAGCGTGGGCTCGGTGCCGAAGACGCCGGACGGAGGTTCAGGCAGCATGTGACCGGACTTAGCTGCTGCATCAGCAGTTCCACAGCGCAGCCAGTGTTCACACGCGCGCACACACGCACGCACGCACACTCACACAAGCTAAAACGGTCCCAGTCACAGCCGCACAACGGAAGGGATTCTTTCACTACTCATCCTTTAGGTTAGCAAATACACCCCATAAACCTGTCTCACCCACGGCTTTTAAAGTTTAAACTCGGCCGCTAAATCCAGAGAGGCGCATGCGCGTATGCAGTCTCTCATACGTGTGTGAGGATATATGTGCGTGCGTGTGTGATACATTATTTTAAGTTGGTGACTTGAACATTCTGCGCTGTTTTAACACATTTACAGAGAATCACGGAGAATCTTAGGTGGTTTCTTGGTTTTATCTCCTTAGATTGTCCAGCGTTCGACCAGAGATAAAAGCGAATCAGGTGTCAAACAAACAGCATTAGCGGAACAAACTAACCCTCCTGTTGGAGACAGGAAGTCCCCGTCTTCATCTTCCCCGCCGAACATCTTCTTATTTCTGAATCTTTTCTTACAGAATGTGTCTAATAGTCTCAAGACTGGGCTCTTCAGTCATGACTACTTTGTTAAGCTCCCACTTCCTTTTCCTGTTCGTTGTGAAGTCAGCTGACGCCCCACGTGACCCTGCGGCAGTTGCCTCCTTTGGCCACCAGAGGGCGCCAGACACCCGAGGACCTGCACACGGCCGAGCTCTGCTCTGAAGCTGAATTTAGCTGAGTTATTTATGATGATGGGCCTCACAGTACACGTTCCTGTCTTCATCTCCTTCATCCTTCATCTCCTTCTGCTTCCTGTCTTCATCTCCTTCATCCTGTCTTCATCTCGCTCAGTAGCCGGAGGGGCTGAGGCTGGAGTAGGATTACACTGCGGGACTCTCTATGCTTTAGATGAGGTGAAGGATGCTTTAGGTGAGGTGAAGGATGCTTTAGGTGAAGGATGCTTTAGGTGAGGTGAAGGATGCTTTAGGTGAGGTGAAGGATGCTTTAGGTGAGGTGAAGGATGGTTTAGCTGAGGTGAAGGATGCTTTAGGTGAGGTGAAGGATGCTGTAGGTGAGGTGGAAGGAATGCTTTAGGTGAGGTGAAGGATGCTTAGTAGAGGTGAGGTGAAGGATGCTTTAGGTGAGGTGAAGGATGCTTTAGGTGAGGTGAAGGATGCTTTAGGTGAGGTGAAGGTGCTTTAGCTGAGGTGAAGGAGGCTTTAGGGTGAAGGATGCTTTAGGTGAGGTGAAGGATGCTTAGGTGAGGTGAAGGATGCTTTAGGTGAGGTGAAGGATGCTTTAGGTGAGGTGAAGATGCTTTAGGTGAGGTGAAGGATGCTTTTAGTGAGGTGAAGGATGCTTTAGGTGAGGTGAAGGATGCTTTAGGTGAGGTGAAGGATGCTTTAGGTGAGGTGAAGGATGCTTTAGGTGAGGTGAAGGATGCTTTAGGTGAGGTGAAGGATGCTTTAGGTGAAGTGAAGGATGCTTTAGGTGAGGTGAAGGATGCTTTAGGTGAGGTGAAGGATGCTTTAGGTGAGGTGAAGGATGCTGTAGGTGAGGTGAAGGATGCTTTAGCTGAGGTGAAGGATGCTTTAGGTGAGGTGAAGGATGCTTTAGCTGAGGTGAAGGATGCTGTAGGTGAGGTGAAGGATGCTTTAGCTGAGGTGAAGGATGCTGTAGGTGAGGTGAAGGATGCTTTAGCTGAGGTGAAGGATGCTTTAGGTGAGGTGAAGGATGCTGTAGGTGAGGTGAAGGATGCTTTAGGTGAGGTGAAGGATGCTGTAGGTGAGGTGAAGGATGCTTTAGCTGAGGTGAAGGATGCTGTAGGTGAAGTGAAGGATGCTTTAGGTGAAGGATGCTTTAGCTGAGGTGAAGGATGCTGTAGGTGAGGTGAAGGATGCTTTAGCTGAGGTGAAGGATGCTTTAGGTGAGGTGAAGGATGCTTTAGGTGAGGTGAAGGATGCTTTAGGTGAGGTGAAGGATGCTTTAGCTGAGGTGAAGGATGCTGTAGGTGAAGTGAAGGATGCTTTAGGTGAAGGATGCTTTAGGTGAGGTGAAGGATGCTTTAGGTGAGGTGAAGGATGCTTTAGGTGAGGTGAAGGATGCTTTAGGTGAGGTGAAGGGATGCTTTAGGTGAGGTGAAGGATGCTTAGCTGAGGTGAAGGATGCTGTAGGTGAGGTGAAGGATGCTTTAGGTGAGGTGAAGGATGCTTTAGGTGAGGTGAAGGATGCTTTAGGTGAGGTGAAGGATGCTTTAGGTGAGGTGAAGGATGCTTTAGGTGAGGTGAAGGATGCTTTAGCTGAGGTGAAGGATGCTGTAGGTGAAGTGAAGGATGCTTTAGGTGAAGGATGCTTTAGGTGAGGTGAAGGATGCTTTAGGTGAGGTGAAGGATGCTTTAGGTGAGGTGAAGGATGCTTTAGGTGAGGTGAAGGATGCTTTAGGTGAGGTGAAGGATGCTTTAGCTGAGGTGAAGGATGCTGTAGGTGAGGTGAAGGATGCTTTAGGTGAGGTGAAGGATGCTTTAGGTGAGGTGAAGGATGCTTTAGGTGAGGTGAAGGATGCTTTAGGTGAGGTGAAGGATGCTGTAGCTGAGGTGAAGGATGCTTTAGGTGAAGGTGAAGGATGCTGTAGGTGAGGTGAAGGATGCTTTAGGTGAAGGATGCTTTAGGTGAGGTGAAGGATGCTTTAGCTGAGGTGAAGGATGCTGTAGGTGAAGTGAAGGATGCTTTAGGTGAGGTGAAGGATGCTTTAGGTGAGGTGAAGGATGCTTTAGGTGAGGTGAAGGATGCTTTAGGTGAGGTGAAGGATGCTGTAGGTGAGGTGAAGGATGCTGTAGGTGAGGTGAAGGATGCTTTAGGTGAGGTGAAGGATGCTTTAGGTGAGGTGAAGGATGCTGTAGGTGAGGTGAAGGATGCTGTAGGTGAGGTGAAGGATGCTTTAGGTGAGGTGAAGGATGCTTTAGGTGAAGGATGCTTTAGGTGAAGTGAAGGATGCTGTAGCTGAGGTGAAGGATGCTGTAGGTGAGGTGAAGGATGCTGTAGGTGAGGTGAAGGATGCTTTAGGTGAAGGATGCTTTAGCTGAGGTGAAGGATGCTTTAGGTGAAGGATGCTTTAGGTGAGGTGAAGGATGCTGTAGGTGAGGTGAAGGATGCTTTAGGTGAAGGAGCTTTAGTGAGGAAGGGATGCTGTAGCTGAGGTGAAGGATGCTGTAGGTGAGGTGAAGGATGCTTTAGGTGAGGTGAAGGATGCTTTAGGTGAAGGATGCTTTAGGTGAGGTGAAGGATGCTGTAGGTGAGGTGAAGGATGCTTTAGGTGAGGTGAAGGATGCTTTAGGTGAGGTGAAGGATGCTTTAGGTGAAGGATGCTTTAGGTGAGGTGAAGGATGCTTTAGGTGAGGTGAAGGATGCTTTAGGTGAGGTGAAGGATGGAAGTGGCCGGGGGGGTCTGGGCCCTCCTGAAGCTGCTGCCCCCCGACCCGGATCCGGATAAGCGGGAGAAAACGAAACGAAACGAAAGATATACTTTTGCAGCGGGATATGTGTTCCTGAGTGCCCAAGTTTTTCCTCTTGGTGCTTATTTATATATATTGTGTAAACTACTGCACCATCCTGGGGGAGATGAGGAAGATGAAGAGGAGGAAGGTCAGCAGCGATGATAGCAGCAGTTTCTGTCAGACTTAAATAAGATTAACAGAAATGGATGAGTTACTGTCTCCCTCTAGTGGACAGTGAGGGGCACTACAGTCAGTGCTCAATTATAATAATAATGATAATTTTCTGTGCTGTTTCACATTCCATCCACCTTTAAATGTGTTTTGGGGGCTTTCACGTCTTTGTGGCGTGTCATCGGTGTATTAACTTTAAGGTTAAAGCTAATACACTGCTTTCCAAGCTACTACGCAAAATTACATTCTTTTATCGAAATAGTTGATACAAACAACAGCAGTTGAATGTTACTGAACAAAACTCGCAATAATCTTTTTTACATCCTTTTTTTAAATAGAGATGTGGTGGTGCTTGTATCCTCCTGTTTGCAGGTCTCTGGAGGCCCAGTCTGGGTAACCACATGTTCTGAGATGATCCTGTTCCTTCTTCCTGCCTTGGGTTGTGGTGGCTACTTCTTTAGCCCTGTTATAGGGTTCTGATTCCACCCAACTTGTGTTCCAGTGGGTGGTGAGAGTCCAATGGGAGGTGCTGATCTGTGTGGGGGGGTTCTGTGGACCTCGATGCTGAGCTTTGTGTCCATCTTCACTGCACAGTCCAGGAAGGCCAGATGAATGTGACGTAACCATCTGTGGTTGAGAACGCCTTCAGTTCTTTGTTAGAATCTTGACCCAGGAGTCGTCACCATATCTGAACCAGGGGCTTGGGCCGGTTCCTGTGAAGGATGTCGGGCTCGGGTTTCAACCTTCTCCCAGTATACTGTAGACTGGCAACTATGGGAGATACTGGTGAGCACCTCCTCCTGGACCAGACCCTGTTTTATTCCCAACACCCCCCTGAGACCTGAGCGTCAGCACGTTGCCACTCAAACTTTGGGTTGGGTGGAGTGGGGGCATCTCCACAAGCACCAGGGGGGGTGCTTGTGGAGATGCCCCACTCCACCCAAGATTGACTCCATCTGTCCTGAGCAGCACGTGATGGCTGAAGGGGGCAACAGTGGAGACGAGATGAAGGGAATGGTGTGGTCTAAGGGCACACCCCAGGCTGAGTTCCCCCAGACGGGAGGCGGTGTGGACATCCCAGGGCCAGTGTCGGAGCTCCAGCCCTCCAAGGCTCCCAGAGACTGCCCACAGCCTGTAAGTGTTAGCCAGATCCACACTTGTTGTCTCAGTTGTCTTTGGCCTGACAACATTTTCCACATTGTGTCCTTTTGAGTCATTTAAATAGATAAAGCTAAATGTCCAGTAGGTGGCAGCGCCACTTTGCTCAGTGTAACGCTATTGTGGAACGGCGGGGGGCGCTAGCGAGCCTCGTGGGGGTCTGAGCAGCTTGATATGACAGAGCGAAGAAGTAAGCCGCGTCCTGATTGGTCAGTTCTGAAGCGGGCCAGACATGGCTGACGGTACCGGGGAGGCAGCGGCCAAAAGATCCTATTTTCACAAAGAAAGAATAAAGTGCAGTCCCGAGGAGGAGGCCAGGCTGGAAAGAGAACATTTCTGGAGAATAATCGATGCTTTTTCTTATTACAGGTATCGAATCTTCCATTATAATCCAAGGTAGACAACGTAGGCGGAGGAGAGGAGGCGATGCAGTTTGAGCTAAACTGGTCCATTATTAGTAGATGAAGCATCGATTCATTCCGTTAAATTGGTTTATATTTAACCTGCTTCCTGCAGTATTAAGTGGCTATTCATTAGTTCTTATAATGGCTCTCTCAGTTGATTGAACCAGTTACATGGTGAACATGAGGTCGGTGAAAAGTCTTTAGCTTAGAAAAACCTCCTGGGCTTCTTTTAGATGTTGTGGGACTAAAGTGTGTAATCTTTCCGGCCCGACTAACTTGTGCTTTAACCTTTGTTCTCCAAAGACTTTCAGTCCAGTGGAGTCTCCTTTGAAGACTGTACATTTATATTCCCGCTCTGCACTTTAAAAGTGGAGCCCCCAAGGAAGCACAGCGAAGTGTCCTTGTTAGGAAGGAGAAGTTGGCAGGAAGCGAAGCACAGCGAAGTGTCCTTGTTAGGAAGGAGAAGTTGGCAGGAAGCGATGCACAGCGAAGTGTCCTTGTTAGGAAGGAGAAGTTGGCAGGAAGCGTCTCCACAGGCAGCTTCTGCTTGTCCCTCCACTCTGATGATGGGGAAACATTTAAGCTTCGGGTTATGCAGCATTTACTGTAAGGAATAGAGTTGGGAAGGAGGTCAGAAGGGATCATGAGAATGCATCTTCATGTTTTTTTGACCCAGGGTCCACGTCCAGGAGCAGGTCAGACGTGCTGAGCATCAGTATGAAAGTCTACCACAGAAGCACCGCAAGTTGTTGCCCAACGTTCTGGCCCACCTGGCCCAGATCAGCAGGTGTGCCGAGAAAAACCAGGAGCTGCTGCAGGCCATCGTTCACAACAGCCTCCACATGTTTGAGAACATCGAGTACGGCCAGAGGGTGAGGCCTCTTTTGGGACCATTGGAATGAACTGAATATTTCATATTGTTGTATGTTTCTAAGCGGTGAAGCACCAGGACCCGTATTTTCAGCTCTTCACTTTTGCCAGCTAGAGTTCCAGTTCCAGCTCTTCTTTTGTTCTAGTTTCTCAGAATTTTACCAGAAATTTCCAATTTTATATTGACGTTAGTGATTTGTAACTTTTCCCCCAGAACCTCATCAAACAGTCAGATCCAGAACCTCACTGATTTCAGTTTTAGCTAATAATCCGATTACATTGAAGCCAATAATAAGTAAATAGACGGCACATAAAAGAACTTTTGCCAGTTCCT
Source organism: Takifugu rubripes (assembly GCF_901000725.2). Lineage (NCBI taxonomy): Eukaryota > Metazoa > Chordata > Actinopteri > Tetraodontiformes > Tetraodontidae > Takifugu > Takifugu rubripes. The sequence goes on from NC_042305.1 coordinate 672,302, forward strand.
CGTGGGTGATTTAAGGAGAGCTCTTGATGTGACTTCAGTTGGATCTACAGAAGATTCGGCCCTCGTCCACCTTTGACATGGATAAGCTGAAGTCTACAATCAAACAGTTTGTCAGGGACTGGAGCGAGGACGGCCGGGCGGAGAGGGATTCCTGCTATCGGCCCATCATCCAGGAGATCCAGCGGCTCTTCCCCAGGCACCAGTGGTAGGAATCTGTCTCCGTCTGCGTACGGATGCGGGCCTGTTACTATGGCTACCATCACTAGGCAGAAGGCTGATGTGTGCCTTTCCTCCCTTTTATTGTGCCAGTGACGTGTCGAAGGTGAGCGTGCTGGTTCCGGGTGCTGGCCTTGGCCGCCTTGCCTGGGAGATAGCTCGGCTGGGGTACATGTGCCAGGGCAACGAATGGAGCTTCTTCATGCTTTTTTCTTCAAACTTTGTTCTCAATAGGTACAGAAGATGGTTTTCAAGCTACAAGTATGTCTGTGCTGTGTCTGTGGACTTGTCTGTAAATGACACTTCATTCTTCTAGAAGGTCATCCGAGAGGCTTAACTCTGCCCTCCCCCCCCCCCCCCCCCCTCCCTCCCCCTGTCTCAACGCGTGGTGTCTGTCCCACTCAGGTGTGACCAGGTGAACTCGCTCACCCTGTACCCCTGGATCCACCAGTTTAGCAACAACAAGAAGTCCTCGGACCAGACGAGGCCAGTTAGCTTCCCTGACGTCAACCCTCAGAGTCTACCCCCAAACGCAGACTTCTCCATGGCAGCAGGAGACTTTGTGGAAGTCTACCGCGAGTCAAGTCAGTGCAGGCGTCAGTGTCAAGCCTAAAATGGGTCATTTATAGCAGATAGATGACAAATGTGCCTCAACACCTCCACCAAACAGGTCAGAGGACAGATGGCGGGTTAGCGAAACGGCTCAGTACGCTGAGAACAGCTTTTACTGATATTCTCAGCAAATGTTGACCTTTGATCTTCTAAAAAACAGAGCCTCGGCGCTTTGATCATACAATGTTATGGAACCTTGAATTATTACTGCCCAAACATTGTAGGGGTTCTGTGGAAACGAGCTGTTTGGTGGACTGTGCTGTTGTTTTCTAGGTCTATTCTAAAATGTTTTATTAGTGAAATGAAAAAGCTACAGCCATCAGTTACCAGCCCTGCTTTATAATATGACAAAGAGCTGGAAACATCAGGACCCGATGCCATTGCTCAACTTTAAAGCCTTTTGATGCGTTTGCATCTTACTCTCTTTTTACACGACAGAGCGCCCCCTGATGGCTGCACGTACCACTACATCCTTACATTTTTGCCAAAACAAAAGGTGTTTGAACCGTATCAACTGTAGGAAGAGATTTCCCATGTAGGCAACAACTGTTGTCAGTTTTCATGCCAGGCTGAGATTTAATGAGTGTGCTGCTGTTTGTTTCTGTCAGATTCTTGGGACTGTGTGACGACCTGCTTCTTTATTGACACTGCTCATAATGTCATTGAGTATGTGGAAACCATATGGAAAATTCTTAAACCGGGGTGGCGTGTGGATCAACTTAGGTGGGTCAGTTTGTTAAAAACATACTCGACTGATATGAATGAATGGGAAGTGTATCTTTAAACTAACAGGATTTAATGTGGGCTGTCCTCTCCTTTCTCCTTAACATGAGACCTTTTCCAGGGCAGAAACATCTTTGTATTTGGAAGAAGTGAAATGATGGAGCACACAAACAAAAACAAACGTTTATAAGCTAAATGTGACTTTGCTGTTCCTTCAGGTCCACTCTTGTACCACTTTGAGAACATGGCCAATGAGCTGTCAGTGGAACTGAGCTATGAAGAGATCAGAACCGCCGTCAGCACCATTGGCTTTCACATCGAGGTAAGGCGGAGTAATGTGGGCCGCTGGCTCCAGCTCTTCACACGTCTTGCAATGAGAAAACTGTCTTCCTGTTGAAGGTGGAGAAGGAGTCGGTCCAGACCACTTACACAGAGAACCCGCGCTCCATGCTGAGGTACGTCTATGACTGCGTCTTCTTTGTGGCCCGGAAACCAGCGGACGTGTACTATCACAGCCCAGAAGACATCCAGCCTGCGGTGAAGTCGCCACGGCGAGACGGTGAGGGCACGCAGACGTGACAGGACGCCACCAACATGTGTTGGACAGACTCGGACTGGGCCTGGGACTGGGACTGGGGGGAGGAGGTGCGGCTTCAGCCGCACATTTTACATTCGAGATTTTAGGCTCCTGCTGACTTTTAATAAGTGCCAAATAACCACTTTTAGAATATGGCCGGTCACCACATCAACGGTCTTTGTGGTGAAGTTACTTCTTGTGTTTAGAACCTCCTGAAAGAAAGCCATCCAGGAGAAATGGCTGGAAGTGTCTTGTGTGTGAAGTGCTTGGATGTGTTTGACCTTGCTTCAGCGACCTTGACTCCCTTAATGTGCTGCTTATTGTAACTAATCATGTTGGAATTTAGGAGGAACTAACTGCCCCGATCCACTTTGTGTCTAGCTGATCTTGATCCAGTCTTTCAGGGCATCTGGAAGCTTTTTTTGTCTTTTTTTTTTTTGCTCCAGTTTTTTTAAACGTGGACTAAATGTAGGGAAACGTTCATCTTTGATCCTCTGACCTGCTGTGGTTGGTGCTTGTGTTTGGACGTGTCTGCTATCACAAACGGACCCCCAGGAAGCTGCTGATGGGTGCTGAGCTTCATGGTTTTACCACACCCTTAGCAGCCATTTATCGCCGACGGCTGGACACCTGTGGACTCTGGTGTGTTAATCACCAGCAGTTCATTCATCACAACCTGGAGAGTTCACAGAGCTGTGAGAGGGGATTCAAGGTGCCATCCCAGCTGGAATCTGCAGGTCCTGGTGGCCTGACAGCAGACTGAGAGGTGTTGCTCTCCACCCTGACTAAGACCTGCTACACTCCTCTAACATCCCAGTGGGAGCTGATTACCGGCTCTGAACCCTCCAGCTTGGGCGGCTCATTTCTAGATGATTACTGGCCATCGGCGCTCGGTACACACCAAAGTCATGTGATCATGTGCTGACGACGACATGAGTCTTGGTTTGAGATTGTCGCTTTGTGCCTCGTGCACACTCCTCATGGGAGACACACGGAGAACTACAGACGATGCAGCTGTGAAGTTACAGGTGATGGTGCCGTACTGCCGATTTCCAGGCACACTTGGAGAAAGCCCGTCATGAATTAAAACAAAAGAATCCTCCCTGTGCCATCTTTCTGTGTAAATACTCATGTTCCAACATGAATATTCAGGTGCAGCCTATATGTGTACAAAGGTGATATTGAGTTTATATTCATGTGGCCCAACAGTCAGAAAATGATGGTCGTCCACCATGATGGCTCTACAACCTCCATCTCTGGCCAAGGGTTCGACTTTGCTCCATCTATGGAGACTTTGTTTTCTCAGGTATTCAACAAGGATGCCCCCTGGGCTCCCTGCATCTCTTGGATTCCCTACATCTCAGGGATTCCCTGCATCTCATGGATTCCCTACATCTCAGGGATTCCCTACATCTCATGGATTCCCTGCCTATGGCCAAAGAAGCTAGGGCTTTAGGATTTGGTCTCAGGTCTTCCTCTAAATCTCCTTCATTGTGATCTGCTCCCTGTGACCAGAATCATCCTTAACAGCTTGGTCTAAGACGTTTAAAACTCAAAAATTCTCCTGTCAAGGAGTCAGATACTAGTGGATGAAATGTGAGCAGTTATTTGGACCGTAAAGAGGCAGTTTAAAGGCTGGTTCGGCCAGGCTATTCTTACTGCACCATAGCCTTAGCAACACTAAGCTAATCTGGTCAAAATGAAACTGGGAGCGAGTCCCAGAGACTCGCAGATCATTTAAACTGCCGTTTAACATTTTAATCACTAGTTGCAACTGAAAATGTTTTTTAATCTGAACTTTGGCAGGTTTATTTCCCCCAGGCTCGACCTCTGGAACATTCTGGAACTCTTCGTCACTGTTGATTTCTCTCGTGTTCTCAGCTGGGTGGGATGTTGCCGAGTTTTGTTCAACTGTCAATAAAGTTGTTTTTAAAAAAAAAAAAAGCGGTGGGCGGGACGCGCCATTTTCAACGTGCCCGCCACCGGAAAGGGGCGGGGCCGCGCGCCGGTGCTGTCCTCTGATTGGCTGAGCACACTTCCGCGTATTGTTTCTGCCATTTCTTGTGTTGCGCCGTTCAAGCAGCAAATGGATGTGAAAGCCGCACGTGAGCGCGTCCAGGGCTCGGACCCGGCGCGACCAGAACCCGGGCAGAAGTAGCGGGATGGCGAAGCGACGACCCGAGCACCTTCTCTGCCTCCACCCCCCCTCCAAAAGACTCTGCCGCGCACGGCGCCCTGGTGACACGCAGGTGGGAAGCTGGTCCGCGACCGGAGGCGTGGATTCGCCGTCCCTCCTGGCGGTACCGGGCAGCCGGTCCAGGAAGAGGGGTTACTCCTGGGAGAACCCAGATGAGCGAACCCAAGAAGAAGCGTCGCTTGTTTTGACGGAGCGGACCTCGGGATGTTGCAGCACCAACGATGCTCCTTCATGCTCCAGTAAACGACCTCGTTCACACACTGTTAGTCCTAAAACACGCGACAAAGTAAGTAATTGAAGGCAACACGCGCCTGCCGAGCGTGTAGTGCTGTCACGTGGTGTCCGGCCACGAGACGGCGCCATTTAGCCTCAGGAGCTGCAGCTTGCGTCCCCAAAATGTGCGAAATACACGAATAGCGTCCCCAAAGGCCCAATACCATTAAATAAGTGAAAGGGAGAAAAACATGTTAAAGATTAATTGAATATACTACACTTCCTGGTGCGGTGATCAGGCTGGACCAGAAATGACCTTTGACCTGGCGCTCCAGTCTTCAGAAGCTAGCCGAATAGAACAGGTTCCCCAGCAAGGCTCCTGGGGTCGTGAGAGAATGTTGATAGAAATAAAGAGGATGTAGGCATGGCAACTTTATATACGCACTTATGAGGTGAACCGGCGTGAGTCCTACTGTTGTGATCACCGTGGTTCCACTCGTGAGTCCACTCTGTCTTTGTCAACTCAGGCTGACGACGACGGCAGCACCGAGGACTGCAGCTACAACTCCTTCCAGTTCTGGAGAAGCCCACTGGCAGCTCCAGACCTGTCGCTGCTGGAGGAGCTCCGGTCCCAGGAGGAAGGCTCATCAAAAGTCAAAGACTCACCTGATGCGATGGAGACGTGATGAGCAGGTGTTTCACAGGCCTCGCACCAACGGGGGGCTGGTGACGTGGGCTCAGGGGTGAAATGGACACACTGGAAGGAACATGTTGGTGTTATCTCAGTTTTAATTGAATAACATGATGGATGTGGAAGAGTTGAGTGTTTTCATGTGGGTCAATAAAGGGCTGAAACGGACTCTTGTCATGGTGGACCAGCTCCCAGCCTCAGAAGGCCTTTTAGATTTGGGCCGCTCTTTCCAACACTTCTTCTTTGTGAATGTACCTTTATTTCCACCAGTTTTGAAGGCAGTTTGCACAAAGTTTTATCTTTTTATTTGTTCTCATCATTTAGTTGAGTTGAGCTTGTTCTGATTTAAATACGAACCCAGTTGAAGCTGCGAATCATCGTTCAGGGGCACAGAGACGAAGTCATGAAGCCAAGTGGATGTTGGAACGTCTCCAAGGATTCATCTCTGACTGCCTTCAGAGGGAAACCAGCACAAGAACAGAGCATTGTTTTCAACCCTTAAGGTGAAAGCTTCAGGTTGTGAGGACGTTCGTGTGTTTCAGGGTTTAGGGTTAACCCTAACCCTGACCCTAACTCTGACCATAACCCTAAACCCTAACCCTGACCATAACCCTAAACCCTAACCCTAACCCTCTAACCCTAACCCTGAACCTAACCATAACCCTGACCCTAAACCCTAACCCTGACCCTAACCCTAACCCTCTAACCCTGAACCTAACCCTAACCCTGACCTGACCCTAAACCCTAACCCTGACCCTGACTCTAACCCTAACCCTCTAACCCTGACCCTGAACCTAACCCCCTAACCCTAACCCTCTAACCCTAACCCTGACCCTGACCCTAACCCTAAACCCTGAACCTAACTCTGACCCTAATCCTAACCCTGACCATAACCCTAAACCCTAACCCTAACCCTCTAACCCTGAACCTAACCCTCTAACCCTAACCCTGACCTGACCCTGACCCTGACTCTAACCCTCTAACCCTAACCCTGACCCTAACCCTCTAACCCTGACCCTGAACCTAACCCCCTAATCCTAACCCTCTAACCCTAACCCTGACCCTAACCCTCTAACCCTGACCCTAACCCTGACCCTGACCCTCTCACGGGTGACACTGTCCATAGTCCACCGATCAGGACAGCCAATGAGGCAACAGCTGGAATGTGGGTAAAAGAGGAGGTTGTGAACTCCTCAAGGAAAATGCTGCTCTTTGGACCCACACTGATAAAAGGGGAAACACAACAGTCCTTGTTGCAGGTTGAGCTCAGTTCAAGCTCCTGCATGTGTCTCCAGGGTTCCACCAGGGTTCCACCATGGTAAGTTGGATCAGCATTGGTGCTCAGGGCTTTGGTGGGGGAAGAACTTACACGTTTAACAACACAGTTTCATGATCTGTTTAGCAAATAGCTAAAGGCAAGGATGTCATGTTAATGCTGGCTAACAGCCCAGCAGGAAGCCTTGGATGGTTTATCGATCTACTTCCTTCACAAACCGAATCTCTAATATGCATTTGCTAAACATCTTAACCTTCGTTCAGAACTGTGGCCTAACGGCCGTGTGTCCTTTAGATGGGCCGACTCCTTTGGTAACAGCTAATCGTTGACAGCGTTAAACCGCTTCAGGAGTTTACAGCCCTGTTTACACGGTCCGACCCAAACCAGGCCGCTGGTGCTAATCCCAGGAAAAGGATGTGGCGATGTTTCCTCACAACATTGTTGCACTGAGCAACACCATTGTTAAATGTGCACGGGAAAACCGAGCGGAGCTGGAGAACCTCCCCACAGGAGGAGAACCCACTGCTGGGCTGGACGGCGGTTTGACTGTCCCGTGTCCCCTCGAGTCCACTATAGATTGGTGGGACAGAGAAGCTCTCAGTCCTCATTCCCTGCTGGACAATTGTGGACATACTGTACGACGGCACAAGAATGAGCTTCAGCGAGAAGGTCCCAGACCACAGCTTTCCTCGGAGTAACGGCTACAAGATGAACTCAACAGGAATCTCTTCTCTTTTGACTGCAGTCAGGGAGGTGCTGGACCCAGGAGACCTTCTTCAAGAGGGACTGTGTGAAGTTCATCCCCTCCTCCCGAGACCTTCACAGGTAGAATGAGCAGACTGGTCCGTTTCATGGGTTGGTTCTCAGCAGCTTTCACAGCTCCGACTGCTGGACACACATGATGGACACTTCCTTCCAGGAACTGATGGGAATTCTTGAATCATCTCCTCCTCTCCTCTTTCTTCCAGATGCGACCCTGTTTGCCAAGTGTGCCAGAACCTGATCAGGTACAATCTGGGTTCAAACTCTCCTGGTTTTGCTATGTTGTTGCAGCAGGACAGACGTGTCCAGAGTTGGACAGAAACAGTGACATGATGACCCCTGGACCTGGAAGCGGTTCAGACAGCACCACACCAGAGCTGACGGGATTAAACCAGAAACCAGCAGCATTTGAGACGATGTAAACTGTATCAAAGCTCACAGAGACACATTAGATGATGTCCTCACGGGCTGAGAGGGACACCCGCAGGACCTGCTGCTGCACAGTAGCCCTCATTAGCTACCATTAGCTACCAAACACAGCCTCCAAACTCTGATGCACCAGTGACGGGGGACACGTAAGGTCCAGCTCCTGGCTGTCTTTATTACTGTCTTTATTATTACTGTCTTTATTATTAATGTCCAAACTCTGATGCACCAGTGACGGGGGACACGTAAGGTCCAGCTCCTGACTGTCTTTATTACTGTCTTTATTATTACTGTCTTTATTACTGTCTTCATTATTACTGTCTTTATTACTGTCTTCATTATTACTGTCCAAACTCTGATGCACCAGTGACGAGGGACATGTAAGGTCCAGCTCCTGACTGTCTTTATTACTGTCTTTATTATTACTGTCTTTATTACTGTCTTCATTATTACTGTCCAAACTCTGATGCACCAGTGACGGGGGACACGTAAGGTCCAGCTCCTGGCTGTCTTTATTACTGTCTTCATTATTACTCTTTATTATTACTGCCTTTATTATTACTGTCTTTATTATTACTGTCTTTATTATTACTGTCTTCATTATTACTGTCTTTATTACTGTCTTCATTATTACTGTCCAAACTCTGATGCACCAGTGACGGGGGACACGTAAGGTCCAGCTCCTGGCTGTCTTTATTACTGTCTTTATTGTGACTGTCTTCATTATTAATGTCCAAACTCTGATGCACCAGTGACGGGGACACGTAAGGTACAGCTCCTGGCTGTCTTTATTACTGTCTTCTTTATTACTGTCTTTATTATTACTGTCTTTATTATTACTGTCTTCATTATTACTGTCTTCATTATTACTGTCTTTATTACTGTCTTCATTATTACTGTCCAAACTCTGATGCACCAGTGACGGGGGACACGTAAAGTCCAGCTCCTGACTGTCTTTATTACTGTCCTTACTACTGTCTTCATTATTGCTGTCTTCATTATTGCTCTCTTTATTATTACTGTCTTCATTATTACTCTCTTCATTATTACTCTCTTTATTATTACTGTCATTATTACTGTCCTTATTACTGTCTTCTTTATTACTCTCTTCATTATTACTCTCTTTATTATTACTGTCTTTATTACTGTCTTCATTATTACTCTTTATTATTACTGTCTTTATTATTACTGTCTTCATTGTTACTCTCTTCATTATTACTCTCTTTATTATTACTGTCATTATTACTCTTTATTATTACTGTCATTATTACTCTCTTTATTATTACTGTCATTATTACTGTCATTATTACTGTCATTATTATTACTCTCTATATTATTACTGTCTTTATTATTACTGTCTTTATTATTACTGTCTTCATTATTACTCTCTTTATTATTACTCTTTATTATTACTGTCATTATTACTGTCTTTATTATTACTGTCTTTATTATTACTGTCTTTATTATTCTCTATATTATTACTGTCTTTATTACTGTCTTCATTATTACTCTCTTCATTATTACTCTCTATATTATTACTGTCTTTATTATTACTGTCTTCATTGTTACTGTCTTCATTATTACTCTCTTTATTATTACTGTCTTTATTATTACTGTCTTCATTGTTACTCTCTTCATTATTACTCTCTTTATTATTACTGTCATTATTACTCTATTATTACTGTCATTATTACTGTCCTTATTACTGTCTTCTTTATTACTCTCTTCATTATTACTCTCTATATTATTACTGTCTTTATTATTACTGTCTTTATTATTACTGTCTTCATTGTTACTCTCTTCATTATTACGGGTCAGTCTTGCTGGCTTTATTATTACTGTCATTATTACTCTCTTTATTATTACTGTCATTATTACTGTCTTTATTATTACTGTCTTCATTGTTACTCTCTTCATTATTACTCTCTTTATTATTACTGTCATTATTACTCTCTTTATTATTACTGTCATTATTACTGTCCTTATTACTGTCTTCTTTATTACTCTCTTCATTATTACTCTCTATATTATTACTGTCTTTATTATTACTCTCTTCATTATTACTCTCTTAATTATTACTGTCATTATTACTCTATTATTACTCTCTTTATTATTACTGTCTTCATTATTACTCTCTTCATTATTACTGTCTTTATTATTACTGTCTTCTTTATTACTCTCTTCATTATTACTCTCTTTATTATTACTGTCATTATTACTCTATTATTACTCTCTTTATTATTACTGTCATTATTACTCTCTTTATTATTACTCTCTTCATTATTACTGTCTTTATTACTGTCTTTATAGTACCTTTTAGTACTGCAGGTATATTCTGGGGTTTACCAGGTATCAGGACAGCAGCTGAAAGTATCCTGGCTGATCTTGACCCACAAGGTCAAACGTTTTTGTGTAAAAGTGTCAAAGAATTTGCCAACTTTGTGGTCCAGATGTTGCTGTGGTCGGCTCATGGGGGAGCACACCTGGGGAGGCTTCCTTCCACCCCTGTCTCTCTCTCCTGGTCTGGAGGAGGCTGAGACCTGGTCCACAGAGCTCCACACCAAAGCCAGCCCCACTGATGCTTTTGGCACCATCGATTTTGAGGACACTGCTACGCGAGTGTGCCGGGCCAAGGTCGGTGGTTCTGACAGCTACACACCTGCCCTTTGCATGACAGTTGCCCCAGAAGAAGGGAAGCTCGTTCCAAGCTTTTAGTGGTTTTGGTTTGCTGTGGCAGGAAGATCGTGTCTTTCTTCTATGACATTAAAAAGGGGGCTTTTCCTTTGCAGTATATTCGTGTGGCGGCGGACACAAAAGCTGAGATGTTGCTCCAACTGATGCTGAAGGAGTGGCAGATGGAGCGGCCCAAGTTACTGCTGAGCATTCAGGGAGGTTCAGAAAACTTCACCCTGCCCCCTAAAGTGATGCAGGCCTTCAGCAGGGGGCTGATGGCGGCTGCCCTCAGCACAGGGGCCTGGATCCTCACCGAAGGCATCAGTACAGGCACGTCTGTTGGCACCTTTCATTCAGCCACACCACCACGGGTCAGCCTGGTTCAGCACGGGTCAGCCTGGTTCAGCATGGGTCAGCACGGGTCAGCATGGTTCAGCATGGGTCAGCATGGTTCACCACAGGTCAGCATGGTTCAGCACAGGTCAGCCTGGTTCAGCACAGGTCAGCATGGTTCAGCACAGGTCAGCCTGGTTCAGCACAGGTCAGCATGGTTCAGCATGGTTCAGCACGGGTCAGCACAGGTCAGCATGGTTCAGCACGGGTCAGCATGGTTCAGCACGGGTCACGACAGGTCAGCACGGGTCAGCATGGTTCAGCACAGGTCAGCATGGTTCAGCACGGGTCAGCACGGTTCAGCACGGGTCAGCACGGGTCACGACAGGTCAGCACGGGTCAGCATGGTTCAGCACGGGTCAGCACAGGTCAGCACGGGTCAGCATGGGTCAGCATGGTTCAGCACAGGTCACGACAGGTCAGCACGGGTCAGCATGGTTCAGCACGGTTCAGCATGGGTCAGCACAGGTCAGCAAGGGTCAGCATGGTTCAGCACAGGTCAGCAAGGGTCAGCATGGTTCAGCACGGGTCAGCACGGGTCACGACAGGTCAGCACGGTTCAGCATGGGTCAGCACGGTTCAGCACGGGTCAGCCTGGTTCAGCACAGGTCAGCAAGGGTCAGCACAGGTCAGCACGGTTCAGCACAGGTCAGCACGGTTCAGCACAGGTCAGCACAGGTCAGCACGGTTCAGCTCAGCACGGGTCAGCACGGGTCACGACAGGTCAGCACGGGTCAGCACGGGTCAGCCTGGTTCAGCATGGTTCAGCACGGGTCAGCCTGGTTCAGCACAGGTCAGCAAGGGTCAGCACAGGTCAGCCTGGTTCAGCACAGGTCAGCAAGGGTCAGCACAGGTCAGCCTGGTTCAGCACAGGTCAGCACGGTTCAGCACAGGTCAGCACGGTTCAGCACGGGTCAGTCTTGCTGGCTTTATATCGTGTCAGCGTCCTAAAGGGCCTCTCTTCTTGGTGTTAGCATGTTCTAGGCATCTGCCAACATGGTCGTGTTGGACATGGACAAGAGTCAGATCAGCTCTGTTCCACACGAACCTCGAACAAATGAGCATAAATATGAGTGACCGGACTCCAACTCTGAAGGAAACCGTGACATCGTGGACTGCTCAGTGGGGCACTTTGACAACCTTGAGAGCAGATGTGCCAAACAATGAGAGTTCCTGGCTCAGTTCTCCAACTTCCTGTCTGACTTAGTGCTCACAACAGAACCTCAGCTGAAGGTCTCTTTAATGTTCATGTAGCTATTGAAAATGGTAGTTTTAAGGTTTTATTTCACTACTTGAGTCGGTTGTTTTCTTCCAAATCAGCCGATTCATAGTTTGAATCACATTCTCGAGCTGGTCTGGTGCTGCGGTTGAACATGTACCAGAAGCAGAGGGTTCTTGAGCTCTCAAGCTGCTGAGGACAAACCATGTGAGGGTTTCTGGTAGGTTCATATGCCAGGACATCTTTGGAGCACTGTTGAGATACCCTTGAGCAAGGTACCAAACCATCAAATGTTGTCAGAGGACCCTGAAATGAACTGCACGCATAAAAATCGATGATAGGCTTCAGCACCGTCCTGCTAACCCTGAAACGGATAAAGAGGTCAAGAAAAAGGGGAAAAAGAATACAGAATGGTATTCTTGCCAAAGAGGTAACTCTATCTAGCCTGGAACGGCCCTCCGTAAGGCTAGAACTGCCTATTTTTCTTCTTTAACTGAAGAAAACCAGAACAACCCCAGATTTCTTTTCAACACCGTGGCCAAATTAACCAAGAGTCACAGTGTTTTAGATCCACGTATCCCTTCTATTCTGTCCTGGACCCGATCAATGGTTCTTTAGTGTCAGGTTATGGATCCCGGTCCTACAAGGTGGCAGTGATTAAGCCGTTGCTTAAAAAACCATCACTGGATCCTGACGTATTAGCAAATTATAGGCCAATATCCAACCTTCCTTTTATCTCTAAAGTTCTAGAGAAGGTGGTGGTGACTCAGTTACTGGAGCACCTGCAGAGAAACAGCCTGTTTGAGATGTTTCAGTCAGGCTTTAGAGCTCATCACAGCACAGAAACAGCACTTTTTAAGGTTACTAATGATCTTCTCATAGCTTCAGATCATGGACTGGTCTCTATGCTGGTTCTGCTGGACCTCAGTGCTGCTTTTGATACAGTTGATCACAGCATCCTGTTACAGAGACTGGAACATGTGATTGGGATTAAAGGGACAGCACTAGACTGGTTTAGATCATACTTATCTGATAGATACCAGTTTGCCCATGTCCATGGTGTTCCCTCCTCATACAGTAGGGTTAGCCATGGAGTTCCTCAAGGTTCTGTACTTGGACCAATCCTCTTCACCTTGTACATGCTTCCCTTAGGGAACATTATTCGGCAGCATGGGATAAATGTTCATTGTTATGCTGATGACACTCAGCTTTATTTATCCATGAAACCAGAGGAGACAGAGAAGTTAGTGAAGCTCCAGACCTGTCTTAAAGACATAAAGTCCTGGATGTCTTCAAATTTCCTCCTCCTTAACCCAGGAAAAACTGAGGTCATGGTGTTTGGTCCTGAACCTCTCAGGGATAGATTAGATCACATGATCAAAGTAAGATCTATGCATGCAGAAAAACCCGAACAGGTCCAGTGGATTCAGAGATCTTACTTGGGTAACTGACCTGGATGATTGAGAATCTACACAGACATTAAATCACATGATCCCTCTAGATGGTTTGTCCCAGATCTGTCCAATTCACACATCAAATTAGTCTCTAGAAGTGCCTTTTTTCACCTGAGGAACATCTCAAAGATCAGGAAGCTACTGACCCACCATGATGCTGAAAAGTTAGTCCATGCATTTGTTACTTCCGTCTCAGTCATGAGGCCAAGGCTGCCAGAGCCCCCCCCCCCCCCCTTTACCTTTTTGTTGCTGTTGCAATAATGATGAATCTCGTGTTTCCATGCGTCCTCATTCTGCTCTTTGTTTTTGGATTCTCCTCTTGGGCAGGTGTCTCCAAATATGTGGGTGAGGCAGTAAGAACCTTTGGCAGCCACAGCCTGAGGAGCAGGAACACCGTTGGCATCACACCGTGGGGAGTCATCCACAGTAACACCGACCTTATCGGAAGAGATGTGGGTATTCACCGAAGTTCTTCATCTCATTTATTCGCTGACAAGGGTTAGAGTGTTGTGAAGGCTGAGTGTTCTGATGTTCTGATGATCAGGTATTCAAGCCCTACCAACCACTTGCTAACCCCCTGAGCAAGAGGGCCTGTCTGAATGGCTTCCACTCCCACTTCCTGTTGGTGGACGATGGAACAGTGGGAAAACATGGATGCCAACAAGGCCTCAGGAAGAGCCTGGAGAAGCACATCCAGCAGCAGAAGATACACCCACGTCAGTGTGTGTGTGTGTGTGTGTGTGTGTGTGTGTGTGTGCGCGCGTGTGTGTGTGTGTGTGTGTGTGTGTGTGTGTGCAGTTCTTTAACTCAGCCCTGTATTTCCTGCTGAAACACCTTGTTTCTAGGGCTGAAGCTGGGGGTGCCAGTGGTGTGTGTGGTGGTGGAGGGGGGACCTAACATCGTGTCTGCGGTGCTGGACTGTGTTCAGAGTGTGCCCCCAGTTCCTGTGTTTGTGTTTGAGGGGTCCGGCAAGGCGGCTGACCTGCTCGCTTTCTTACACAAACACACGGCTACAGACAGGTTAGCTCCATTGAGTGTTGTGTTGTGTTGTGTTGTGTTGTGTTGTGTTGTGTTGTGTTGTGGCTGTTTGACCTTTGTCCCGCGCGTGACTCCAGTTTCATGTTGTAGGCAGCTACATGCAGACTTCACACATGACCTCCTCATCAGGGTCCAAAGTGCTTTTGGTGTGGAGAGCTCAGAAGCCTCTGAGCTGTGTGGTCTCCTGCAGCAGTGTATGGATCACAGGCAGTCGGTAAAGCTGTGTGTGTGTGTGTGTGTGCGTGTGTGTGCACGTGCGTGTGCGTGCGTGCGTGTGACTCTATCTGTCCCTCTGACCACCAGATAACTGTCTATGACTCTGAATCAGAGGACCTGGGTTTGCCTGATGCAGCTATTCTGACAAGTGCTCTGAAGGGTTGGTCTTTTCTGCTCTTGGGGGGGACAGTGGACATTTTAACCTGTGCAGGTCAATAACGGCCAACGTACTCAAGCTTGTCTTCATATGTGGTGGACAGGCACCACAGCTGGTCCTGCAGAACAGCTGAGCATGACGCTGGCCTGGAACCGAGCCGATCTCGCTCAGAAACACATCCTGGTGTCTGGACAGCACTGGAAGGTCTGAGAGAGCAGACCACTTCAGGAAGCTCTATTCCAGTCTCTGACTGGACCAGGTTGGGCCTCCATCCTATAGTCTGTCTTCATTGCAGGTTGGTTCTTTGGAGCAGGCTCTGCTGGACGCTCTGGTGATGGACCGGGTCGGTTTTGTGAAGCTGCTGATTGATAACGGCATGACCATGAGCCGTTTCCTGACTGTCAATCGTCTCGAGGAGCTTTATAACACTGTGAGTGTTCTTCATTTGAGCTGCCTCTGCTGGTCAGAGCCACCTGTACACAACCAGAGACGCTTGTGTCCTGTTGCTGGAGCACAGATTCTAAAAGAGGCTTGGTTCCGGGCCAGTGGTGCCCCGAGCAGGCTTGTTGTGTGTGGCGCCCTCTCGGGGCTCATGTGTGATGTCTCGCTCGCTCTCTTATTGCTGTTACTTGTCTGCTCTGTGATCGATGCTGCTGGTTCCGCGCCTGCAGCCCCAGTCGGGGGGGCAGACGGACCGCTTCCTCCGCCACCTCGTTGAAGATGTGAAACAGGCGAGTTGTGATCATGTGACCTTCAGGCTGATACATGTGATGCTGCCCAGGTAGGTGGCACGTGTGGCTGATTTACTGGGTGTTTGCATGTAGACGTCTCTGCCTGAAGGGTACCGTCTGTCCATCATCGATGTGGGCCTGGTGATGGAGTACCTGATGGGAGGAGCCTACTGCAGCACCTACACACGGAAGCCCTTCAGGGCCGTTTACAGCCGCCTGCAGAAGAAGGTGAGGATCCATCCGCTGCTGCCTTGAGCTCCTCTCCACAAACTAGGTCTCACTTTATTCCAAACAATGAATGCTCCAGAAGGGGAGACGGGAAAGCTGGACTGCTGTGTCAAAGCAGCGACACGGATTGGTTCTGGACTCCAGCAGGAGTCACCTGCATTTCTTTAGGACGGCACAGCCCTACAAACCCCAGGTTGGTGTTTCCTCTATTCTTCTAAGGTACGCTCAGAGAGGGTCCTTCAGAGGGGCCGCAGAAGAACGCTCTGTCTTTGAACATGGACCACAACCATACCTAGCATTGGGGGGGTGCTGTTGCTGGCCCGGGCTGGTGGCTAGCTTCAGTCTTATGCTAAAGCCAAACCAGATGAAGGGTTGCACACCTTCGTCTGCCTTCCAACTCTGCAGCAACAAGCCTTCCCAACGGTCAGCAGACGTCAGAACACGACGAGCACTGGCCCCTGCGAGGCCCCCCCGCTGGTCGCCTTCAATTTCAACGACCTGTTTGTGTGGGCCGTGCTCCAGCAGCGCCAGCAGATGGCGCTGTTCTTGTGGCCACGCGGTGAAGAGGCACTCGCCCGAGCCACAGCAGCCTGTCAACTCTACCGCTCCATGGCCTTTGAAGCCCGGCGGAGCAGCATGGACGACAGCACCGCGGAGCGACTCAGGACGTGCTCCCTGTAAGTGTGTGTGTGTGTGTGTGTGTGTGTGTGTGTGTGTGTGTGGACGGTAATGAGTCCAGTCCGTCCCTCTGTGTCCCTGTCTCAGTGAGTTTGGACAGCTGGCCGTGGACCTGCTGGATGTGGCCTTCCACCAGAACGAGCAGATGGCCATGAAGCTGTTGACCTCCGAGATGGAGGCGTGGAGCCACTTCACGTGTCTGCAGATGGCCGTCTCCTCGTGCCACCGGCCGTTCGTCTCACACTCCTGCACCCAGACCCTGCTCACGGACCTGTGGTCGGGTCCACTCAACATGAGGAAGAACTCTTCTCTGAAGGTCAGACGGATCTCATGCCGGTCGACGTGTGTGCTGCCTGTGGTCATCTGGCGGCGTGGGCCACCACGTGGTGATGTTCTTGTTGCATCCTTCAGATCATCCTCAGCCTCATCCTGCCTCCTGCCATCCTGCTGCTGGAGTTTAAGAGCAAGGCTGAGATGTGTCACGTGCCCCAGTCCTACGAGACAATGCTGTTTGGACTTGACCCGGCCAAGTCAGAATCATCCCCGGAGCGAGCGGATCAGATGGTAACGCACCAGGGCCGAGATGACTGCACATGCGTTCACCTCTATCCTCTTTGGCTGCCTTCATCTTCCACTGTGATCACAGGCGGGTCAGGATTCAGAACGAGGCCCGGTCCCCCTCCAAGAAAGTCCTGCTCCTGGGTCACTAAATCCGTCCTGGACCACTTGGAATTCTTTGTCCTGGATGAAAAGACTTTTGGAATTCTACACAGCACCAGTTGTCAAATTCTGGTTTCACACAGTAGGTGGACGAGAGCAGACACACACACACACGCACACGCACACACGCGCACACACACACACACACGCACACACGCACACGCGCACACGCGCACACACACGCACACACACACACGCACACACACACACACACACTGGTTTTATTTGCTGAGTTCAAGACAAAAGTCCAGCAGATGTGTGTGTCCCTTCACAGCTGCCCTCTTCCTCTTCCAGATGTTCTACCTGGGTTTCCTGATGCTCTTCTCCTATGTGGTGCTGGTAAAGATGGAGGAGCAGCCAAGTGCTCAGGAATGGCTGCTTATATCGTACATGGTGTCCACAGCGCTGGAGAAGACCAGAGAGGTTCGCGATCCCCAACCGAAGCACAACACCAGCTGAAATATGGTCAACCATGTCCCCAACCCTGATCCCGCTGCTTCATTAGGTTCTAATGTCTGAGCCGAGGAAACTGAGCCACAAGCTGAAGGTTTGGTTCTCTGAGTATTGGAACGTTTCAGACTTCCTGGCCATCCTTCTCTTTCTGGCTGGACTGGCCTTGCGCTGGCATCCCGAGCCCTACCGGACAGCAGGGCGGATCAGCTACTGTCTGGATCTCATCTTCTGGTTCATCAGGTCCATGGATCTGTTGGCTGTCAACCAGCATGCTGGGCCTTACCTCACCATCATCACAAAGATGGTGGGTTTGAACAGAAGACCACCGACAGCTTTCAGAAGCGTGTTTTCATCCCGTCTGTTGTGTCTGCACCTGTTCAGACCCGTAACATGTTCTTCATCGTGGTGATGATGGCCATAGTGCTGCTGAGCTTTGGCGTGTCCAGAAAGGCCATCCTGTCCCCGAACTCAGAGCCCTCCTGGAGTCTGGCTCGGGACGTGGTCTTCCAGCCTTACTGGATGATTTATGGTGAGGTCTATGCCTCAGAGATGGACGGTAAGTGGCTCCTCACACATCTCAGGAGGCTTCTCTTTCTGCTGCCTCAAAATAAATAAATGAATGAATGAATGATGAGCAGATCAAGAATCAGCTTGGAGTCATTTGTCTGTTAAATTGTGATGGAAAACAATTTAAAGAAGCAAAGACTCACTCACTCACACACACACACACACGTAATATCTCACTGTGGTCTCACTGTGTTAACAGTGTGTGACGGTGTGCAACACTGCCCCCCAGCGGCCTTCCTCTCCCCTCTCCTTCAGGCTGTCTATATGTTTCTTCAGTACATCATCATGGTCAATATTCTGATTGCATTTGTCAAGTATGTTTTTTACATCCTCTAATAATGAGCTTTAAAAGTCTGCTTTGATGTAGCACAGTCTGCTTTGATGTAGCACAGTCTGCTTTGATATAACACAGTCTGCTTTGATTATAGCAACATCTACTTTGACATGGCCGCTACATCCAACAAGCTGTGGAAGTACAACCGCTACCGCTACATCATGACCTACCAGGACCGGCCCTGGCTGCCTCCTCCCATGGTCCTCCTCAGCCACGTGGTCCTGCTACTGAGAACCATCTGCAGGAGGTGTCGAGGAGCCGCTGAGGGGGAGGAAGGAGGCACCGGGCTCAGTGAGTCGCAGCTCTGAGACCTCTGAGATCATTTGGCTGTGTTGGTGGTTCTGATTGGCTGATTTTGACTCACAGAAGTCATTTTAATTGCTTCTATATAACTCAGCCTCCTCCTGGCTGATGCTTAAATGTTATTTCATCCACAAAGAGGCGTCAACAGAAAGCAAACTACACAACAGGTCAGCTCAGGTGTTGGTGCGACCCAATAAACCCGCCTTCCTGTGCCCTCAGAGCTGTTTCTGGGGTGTGAAGATCGAAAACTGCTGCACGAGTTTGAGGAGAAATGTGTTGAAGCGTACTTCCAGGAGAAGAGCAACGACGCTAGCAGCAACCAGATGAACAGGATCAGAACCACAGCCGAGAGGTTAGTGCTGTTTTCTCTGCAGCCTGAGTGAACGGCACTGACATCTGTTTTTTTATTCTGTATATATCAGAGAACTCAACTCTGATATTTCACTTCTCAAGCTTCTTCCCAAACTATATTAACTAGCCACAATGAGTTTGTCTGCCTGACACTTGGCCTGTCTCCTCCAACATTCCCAGAAACTTTGATTACCAGGAATTCATTTCGCCATCTGCTGTGTTTGGATTTCCCCAGCAGTCACATCGCCATGGCGACGGTTCTTCAGCTCCTGTTAACTGTCTGCTGTCACCTGTGGGGCTAACAGGCAGCCATCTTTCCTCTTTGCTCTGGCTTGGCCCAGTCCCTCTTCTTTCCTTTCTTTGGGCTGGTACATGGCTCCACAGCGGCGTGGTCCAAATACAGAAAACAGAGGTTCTGATAGACGTTGTCTGATGGATCACTTTTGTCTGTACGTATCGGAAAAAACGGAAAAACGCCGGAGTGAGACAAGACAAGCTTATTCCTATAGACACAAGACGATTCCCGACACTTTCCAAGGGTTAGGGTCTTAGAAAGTAAGAAATGCATCATAAAAGCTCTGTCAAAATAGCTCAAGTAGGACATATTATCACTCGTGAAAGTCTAAGGAAATGATACAGTTTCTGGACTGATTTAAAGACTTGAGTGAGACAGCAGTGCACAGGTGCGGTACATCCTACCTGGGTTGTCTGTGACTCTGGAACCCTGAAAGCTCCTCTTGAGGATCTGAGGGATCTGGATGTCTCATATAGTACAAGAAAATCTGAACTGTATCCAGGCCCAAGACCCTTCAGAGCTCTCTAGACAAATAGGGACACTTTGAAGTCTGGGCCAGGGTACAGTCCAGGGTCAGATCCAGGGTCAGATCCAGAGTACAGTCCAGGGTCAGATCCAGGGTCTGGGCCAGGGTACAGTCCAGGGTCAGATCCAGAGTACAGTCCAGGGTCAGATCCAGGGTCTGGGCCAGGGTACAGTCCAGGGTCAGATCCAGGGTCAGATCCAGAGTACAGTCCAGGGTCAGATCCAGGGTCTGGGCCAGGGTACAGTCCAGGGTCAGATCCAGAGTACAGTCCAGGGTCAGATCCAGGGTCTGGGCCAGGGTACAGTCCAGGGTCAGACCCAGGGTCAGATCCAGAGTACAGTCCAGGGTCAGATCCAGGGTCTGGGCCAGGGTACAGTCCAGGGTCAGATCCAGAGTACAGTCCAGGGTCAGATCCAGGGTACAGTCCAGGGTCAGATCCAGGGTCTGGGCCAGGGTCAGATCCAGGGTCAGATCCAGGGTCTGGGCCAGGGTACAGTCCAGGTTCAGATCCAGGGTCTGGGCCAGGGTACAGTCCAGGGTCAGATCCAGAGTACAGTCCAGGGTCAGATCCAGGGTCTGGGCCAGGGTACAGTCCAGGGTCAGACCCAGGGTCAGATCCAGAGTACAGTCCAGGGTCAGATCCAGGGTCTGGGCCAGGGTACAGTCCAGGGTCAGATCCAGAGTACAGTCCAGGGTCAGATCCAGGGTACAGTCCAGGGTCAGATCCAGGGTCTGGGCCAGGGTACTTTCCAGGGTCAGATCCAGGGTCAGATCCAGGGTCTGGGCCAGGGTACAGTCCAGGTTCAGATCCAGGGTCTGGGCCAGGGTACTTTCCAGGGTCAGATCCAGGGTCAGATCCAGAGTACAGTCCAGGGTCAGATCCAGGGTCTGGGCCAGGGTACAGTCCAGGGTCAGATCCAGAGTACAGTCCAGGGTCAGATCCAGGGTACAGTCCAGGGTCAGATCCAGGGTCTGGGCCAGGGTACTTTCCAGGGTCAGATCCAGGGTCTGGGCCAGGGTACAGTCCAGGTTCAGATCCAGGGTCTGGGCCAGGGTACTTTCCAGGGTCAGATCCAGAGTACAGTCCAGGGTCAGATCCAGGGTCTGGGCCAGGGTACAGTCCGGGTTCAGGTTCAGGGTCTGGGCCAGGGCCTAGTCCAGGACTGATGTACTGATTTGTACATGGACAGTTGATGGATTTAATTCTGGTTCCTGGCTGCAGGACAAAAACAGGAGCTCCAATGAATCAATCAGTCAATGTTCCATCTTTTTCTTTATCGTGTCCCTCTAGGGTTGAAGAGATGAATGTGATGGTGGAGGAGGTCTCGGAGAAGGTCAACTTCATTCAGGACAGTTTGTTAGAGTTAGATTCTCAGCTGGGCCACCTCCAAGACCTGTCAGCCCTGGCTGTGGACACCCTGACCATGCTGTCTGCATCGGACAGTCAGCTCCAGGAAGAGGTCCGTCTTTCCCAGTGTCAGCCTCCTGCAGTGCCCTGGCACGTCCACCCCCACAGCTGGACTCAAAGCCACAGAGATGGTCTGACTCTGCAGGCTGTGACGGCCTGTAGAAGTAGCCCACTGTCTCTGCTGAAGAACTTCAGCGTGATTGGGAGGAGGCGTGCATCACCGGAGCGTCATATCGACCCAAAGGGAGGCAGAGTGGGAAGACCCGAGGAGGAGGGATGGGCCAGCGTGCAGGGGGTACTCAGACCTTTGACCTTAGATCCTGACATTTCATTATAGGTGTGCTGGAATGAAGCTCGTACGCAAACCTCCTGTTTTTAATCAAGCACATTTATTTATTATTTATGGAACTTTCTCGGTATTGCATGATGCGTTCAGTCTAAAGGTGCACTGTGTCATCCTGCATGACCTCACGTCCGTGGTCATTTGAAGTAAACACCAAAGAAAACGGCCTCTTTTCTCTGCTCGTGTCATAACGTGGCCATGTTCCAAACTACATCATGTCATCAGACGTTGTTCGGGGCTCTGTCCTGCTAGCTACTCGCAGATACTCCACCTGTCCCCCCAGCGTTTTTTTGATGTTTACCACCCTTGTTTTGTCTCCGAACTTTTTAAATGTATTTGAGAGGAGACTGAGGGCAACTGTTTGGGACTCATGCTGAAACCCTGTAGGATGGCATAGTGCACCTTTAACTCATGCGGTTCCTCAAACGCTGCATTGACTACCCCCTAACCCTCTAACCCTCTAACCCTCTAACCCAAACCCTAAACCCTAACCCTCTAACCCTAACCCTAGCCCCTAACCCTAGCCCCTAACCCTAAACCCTAAACCCTAACCCTCTAACCCTAAACCCTAACCCTCTAACCCTAACCCTAGCCCCTAACCCTAGCCCCTAACCCTAGCCCCTAACCCTAACCCTCTAACCCTAACCCTAACCCTTAACCCCTAACCCCTAACCCTCTAACCCTAACCCTAACCCTAACCCTCTAACCCTAACCCTAACCCTTAACCCCTAGCCCCTAACCCTAACCCTCTAACCCTAACCCTAACCCTCGAACCCTAACCCTAACCCTAGCCCCTAACCCTAACCCTCTAACCCTAACCCTAACCCTTAACCCATAACCCCTAACCCTAGCCCTAACCCAGATAATCTCAGATAATCTAATTCTTGCTGTAATCAGACCACTTTCCCTGTCTCGCTGACTTCTCAGCATCTTGAAACGAACCACGACTGCAGGTTTACATCACACATTCAGTTTTGGCATATTTGTCTTGATTCATTCTAGTCTGCCGCTGCTGATCAGACCTCCTGTGAGCCCTGGGACCTGTCCTCCTGGAACCAGGACTCATCGCATGCAAAACTATGGACGTGTGATCCAAATTTGCTTCCAAATCCGGAAGAAATATCAATGGAAGAAGAGGAGGAGGAGGATGAGGATGGCTTGACACACGAGCGGCTAACTAATGTTGAAGGATGCGCTGGTGCTGTCCTGTCCACACCTTGTGGTGGTTCTGGAAATCCAGCCTTTGTTCCAGAGGATAATGCAGCACGTTGTCACTCCAGAATTTCCAGCCAATGGAGACAAGCGGGGACGTTATCCAAGTGGGGGGGGGTGTTACGAGGACACCCCTACGGCCACTGCAGGTCTCTGTCATCCAGCATGGAGAACATCACTTTCTCCAGCACACAGAGTCCAAAGAGGACTTTCAGAGATGAAGCATCTCTCCAGTGCAGCAGGAGCAGAGGTATGAACACTTCCGTGTGCAGGTCCACACGTTAGAAATCTAGGAAATATAAATGATACAACATACATCCATTTAATGAGGGTGCATAATTAGTTTCTAATAGAAATAAACATTATCACCCTAAAGCTATAAAGGATCAAAGGAGATGCTTTATTCCTCTTCTTCAGATTGGTCAGAACCCTATGACTTTGCTCAGGTGAGTGGTAGAGGAAGAGGTCACAACAGGAAGACGGTGAAGATCCAGGAGGTGAGTCCACACAGTGGGATGTGACACAGTTCCACAAAGCAAACAGCAGACGGACATTAAAGTCCTGCTGTAACAACCCAGCAAATCTCACTGATCTCATGTTGACAGTCTGCAAAATCATTAAAACAAAACTCTTCTTGGATTTTTTTTCTCAATAAAAGTCAAAAATGCCTGATGCGTTTTGGAGAAGAAGAGCAATTGGAGAAGCTAAATGTTGGTCTGCTTCAGCCAGCCTCAGCCAGCTCTGTAAGGAACCCCAACTCTAACCCTGACCCCTAACCCTGAACCCTGAACCCTGAACCCTGAACCCTAACCCCTAACCCTGAACCCTAACTCTAACCCCCTAACCCTAACCCAACCCTGAACCCTGAACCCTAACTCTAACTCTAACCCCTAACCCTGAACCCTAACCCCTAACCCTGAACCCTAACTCTAACTCTAACTCTAACCCCTAATCCTAACCCCTATCCCTAACCCCTAACCCTAGCTCTAACCCTAACCCCAACCCCTAACCCCTAACCCTAGCCATAAACTCTAACCCCTAACCCCTAACCCTAGCCCTAAACTCTAACCCCTAACCCTAGCCCAGCTACCCCTGAAAGCAGTTTTCCACTTGAACTCCTCTCTTGTCAAAGCTGATAGAAAGCTGATTAAATTATTTAAGATAAAGAATAATGAAAATCTTGATGCTCCTGCAGATCTTGAGCCACTGGACATCATGCAGAAAACAGCGTTTTCTCATCAGGTACAACTGAATGAAATGATGCTACAATGAGGGAGCGATGGTTTGGGTGGACCTTTGTCTTCTGTCCTTGTCCTCCAGGATGTGTGGAGCCCACCTCATTCAGAATGGAAAAGCTGGGTCACATCTATGAGCCGCAGATCTTCGTAAGTGTTTTCTCCTCAAAGCTTTTTAGATTTCGACTTTAATATATAACTTCAATAATCTCTTAATCTTCCCCGTCTTACTTTTATTTTATCATTTTAGTTTACAAGGCGGGGCTGCTCCTGAAGGTACTTTCAACAGTTCCGATCTTTCCTCACGTCTCTTCTGCTTCTTGTATGACCTCTTTAATCTGCCTGCAGTAAAAGGTTCCTGGTTCCAGTCTTCGGAGACCCTGTACCCACACTATTCAGGTATGGTTGTGTTGGGTAGATGCTTGTGCTGATAGCATCTCTCACTGACACCTTTCTGTTGCAGCTGTGGAGCGAAACAACCTGATGAGACTGGCCACCAGCATCCCCTTCACTCCCGTCTCCATCCTCGGTACTCCTTGCAGTCACTCTTTAGGAACTTGGGTTTCATGATGGCTCTTTCCAGATTTGCATTTCCATATTTCCATAAAGGAGGTGAAGAGGTAAGCATCTACTCGCTAGAGGAGCTTCCCTCTGATGGTGATGTGGGATCCACCAGCATCTCCTCGTGGGCCTCGCGGGGCCTGTCGGCCATACTGCAGCCCCTCTCGAGTGCGGAGGGCTCTCTCGACGGGGGTCTGAGGCAGGGCTGCAGGGTGCTGTGCACATGGGCGGAGCAGGATGTGCTCCGGCCTGGTCTGGTCTACGTGGTCAAAGCCTTCAGGCCGGAGGTGCTTGGTGTCTGGCAGCAGTACTTCCATGGCAGCACATCACTGCAGCTGTGTTTGAGGGTAAACTGATCACAAGCTGATCACAAACCTGGAGAGTTCAAGCTTCAGCCCCCTTTTCTCAAATGTCTGAAGGAGATCCAGCAGCAACGAGCGGCCCAGAAACTGATGCAAGTGTTCAACCGGATCAGGCCCAGAGACCT
>NC_042305.1:700076-712576 GCF_901000725.2 Takifugu rubripes
TGTGTGTCACCTCTGTGGTCGCTCAGGAGAACGTGGTTGGCTCGTTGCTCTTTGTGTGTCACCTCTTTGGTCGCTCAGGAGAACGTGGTTGGCTCGTTGCTCTTTGTGTGTCACCTCTGTGGTCGCTCAGGAGAACGTGGTTGGCTCGTTGCTCTTTGTGTGTCACCTCTGTGGTCGCTCAGGAGAACGTGGTTGGCTCGTTGCTCTTTGTGTGTCACCTCTGTGGTCGCTCAGGAGAACGTGGTTGGCTCGTTGCTCTTTGTGTGTCACCTCTGTGGTCGCTCAGGAGAACGTGGTTGGCTCGTTGCTCTTTGTGTGTCACCTCTGTGGTCGCTCAGGAGAACGTGGTTGGCTCGTTGCTCTTTGTGTGTCACCTCTGTGGTCGCTCAGGAGAACGTGGTTGGCTCGTTGCTCTTTGTGTGTCACCTCTGTGGTCGCTCAGGAGAACGTGGTTGGTTCGTTGTTCTTTGTGTGTCACCTCTGTGGTCGCTCAGGAGAACGTGGTTGGCTCGTTGCTCTTTGTGTGTCACCTCTGTGGTCACTCAGGAGAACGTGGTTGGCTCGTTGTTCTTTGTGTGTCACCTCTGTGGTTGCTCAGGAGAACGTGGTTGGCTCGTTGCTCTTTGTGTGTCACCTCTGTGGTCGCTCAGGAGAACGTGGTTGGCTCTGAGATCAACCCTCAACCACTTCACATGAAGAAAACCCGCCCCAGCAGCAGCTAATTAGGCGGCGCGTGTTGGTTTATTTCTCTAACAACAGCAGCGTTGGAGGCGTGGGGGTGGGCCCGGCTTTGTGCGTTGTGCTCCGCGGCCTTTGATTACATATTAATCACGTCTTTGTGCTAGCGATATGCTGCTGAGACATTAGCTTTGATTAGCTATTAATTAACGTCTCTGGGTAGGCGCCATAGTGGCATCTAGAGGATAAACGCTCGCAAAGAAACACTGCGCTCAAAAACAAACAAGCAACACACGCACACCCGCACACACACACACACACACACACACACGCACACACATGCACACACACACACCCACGCACACACAAACACACACACACACACACGCACCCACCCACCCACACACACACACACAAACACACACACACACACACGCACCCACCCACCCACACACACACACACAAACACACACACACACACACACGCACCCACCCACCCACACACACGCACCCACCCACCCACACACACACACACACACCCACACCCACCCTCACCCACACACACACCCACACCCACCCACCCACACACACACACACACACACGTTTGATATTTCAAAGGTGTGTTGTGTATCCTTTTCCCTTCTTGTGTCCTCTCCAAGATTTCAAACCAAATTATTCATGTTTGATGTGTGGACTTCCTCCCAGGCCTGTCAGTATTCTCTTTCTTGTGGTAACGACTGTGTTATAGAGCAACATTTCACTAACTGATGTCTCTACTGTTCAGGTTTACGGAAAAACCTGGACCGCTGTGAGGAAACGGCAGCCGGAACATCGACCAGTGTGTGATGTAATGGGCGACCCCAGGAAATGGCCAAGACACACACACACACACACACACACACACACACACACACACACACACACACACACGCACACGCACACACACGCTCACGTATGCGCAGGTGTTTAAAATGAGCACTAGGTGGTGCTATAAATGTTATTTACTGGAATGTGTACTTAATTCACTAATAGATGTTGAGTTAATAACATGAAAACCAGCAATAATTAATTGTTTGTCAAAGTGTCTCTTTTTGTGTGTACAATGTACGTATGAGCAGTGCAGATTCATGAAAATTAAGCTTTATAAGATACATCTTCATATAGATTTTAAATTCATCCTTTAATTATAGATTATGATGAAGTAAATTCTCTTTCTTCTTTTATTATCATAAAAATTCTAAAATATCCCAAATCACAATTTTCTTTCTTTCTTTTGGAAAAAACAAACCAAATGAGACGGACTTGATAACCATAAAATTTCTTTTAATGTTTTTATTCCCACAACAAAATGTCTACAAAAGCGATAAAATATAGAATTGAACAAAAGTCACTCACATGTATGTACATCTGAGGAGGGGCTGTGAGGAGCCTGCAGAGCTCTGAACCCTGACCCTCCCCCCCCTGCACCAGTGGGTCTGTCTTTACCGTAAATAAACGCACCCTCACACACACACACACACGCAGACACACGCAGACACACGCAGACACACGCACACACAGACATATACACACACAGACACACACATATACACACACAGACACACACACACAGACACACACATATACACACACAGACACACACACACACGCTGTTTCTGTGGAAATGTTTGGACGCGGGTCGTTGACCTGAGTCCAGAGTCCAGCAGCGTCCTGCTGAGTAACCGGGACAGGAAAGCGTCTCCGTGTCTCGCTGCTCTCCACACAACGTATGGTGCTCTCCACACAACGTATGGTGCTCTCCACACAACGTATGGTGCTCTCCACACAACGTATGGCATCTCCACACAACGTATGGTGCTCTCCACACAACGTATAGCGTCTCCACACAACGTATGGTGCTCTCCACACAACGTATGGCGTCTCCACACAACGTATGGTGCTCTCCACACAACGTATGGCGTCTCCACACAACGTATGGCGTCTCCACACAACGTATGGTGCTCTCCACACAACGTATGGCGTCTCCACACAACGTATGGCGTCTCCACACAACGTATGGCGTCTCCACACAACGTATGGTGCTCTCCACACAACGTATGGCGTCTCGACACAACGTATGGCGTCTCCACACAACGTATGGCGTCTCGACACAACGTATGGCGTCTCCACACAACGTATGGCGTCTCCACACAACGTATGGTGCTCTCCACACAACGTTTGGCGTCTCCACACAACGTATGGCGCTCTCCACACAACGTATGGCGTCTCCACACAACGTATGGCGTCTCCACACAACGTATGGTGCTCTCCACACAACGTTTGGCGTCTCCACACAACGTATGTTGCTCTCCACACAACGTATGGCGTCTCCACACAACGTATGTTGCTCTCCACACAATGTTTGGCGTCTCCACACAACGTATGGCGTCTCCACACAACGTTTGGCGTCTCCACACAACGTATGGTGCTCTCCACACAACGTTTGGCGTCTCCACACAACGTATGGTGCTCTCCACACAACGTATGGCGTCTCCACACAACGTTTGGCGTCTCCACACAACGTATGGCGTCTCCACACAACGTATGGTGCTCTCCACACAACGTTTGGCGTCTCCACACAACGTATGGCGTCTCCACACAACGTTTGGCGTCTCCACACAACGTATGGCGTCTCCACACAACGTATGGCGGTCTCCACACAACGCATGGCGTCTCCACACAACGTATGGCGTCTCCACACAACGTATGGCGGTGTGAGTCACCTACACAATGCTCCACTTTTGCTGGGAACAACATTCTAAACAGTAAATTAGCGAACCTGAACACACCAGCTGCACGTACGTCTGATGCATATAGAACATTTACATTACAAGCGTGCCCTTCTCTGGGCTCCTCTCACACCTCTGCTGGAGCAGTGGTGGGCAGACGTGTACAACAGGAAGTTGAAGCCAAGCGGGTTGAGAGGGTGCACGTTGCGTGCACGCTCCTGCGGGTGCTCACGTGTATAGACAACCATCGTGCGCTCTGGGTGCCGATGGAGCGATAAAGGCGCGTGGCGTGCGCTCCCTCACATTCAGAACCCCCCTCCCCTACAGGTCAAGGGTCACTGGTCCGGGTCAGCCAGGCCCTTCAGAGCAGGGCCGCCCAGCTCACATTCATGTTCAGGAGAAGCTTTTAAAAAAGGGACTTGAAAACAACATTTAGGTGGGTTGAGTATAAATAAGACTTTATTTCAAATTCTTTCAGTTGCTGACGTGTTTTGAACTGACTCGACTGACGGGGAATTTACCCTAAACCCATGAACCCTGACCCCCCTGACCCCCCTGACCCTGCCAACGACCCCTCCCACCAGAGTCACATGAGAAAACACAAATAAACCCCAAATGTTTCATTGGAATGAAATGTCATGCAAATAGAACAGAACAACAACAGGCTAATAGTAATAGAAGAATCATAGTCAATAATAAGAGCAATAATAATAATAGTAAATAGTAATAAAATAAAAATAATCTTACAATGCAAACATGACAGTAGTAAATGCCTCCACTTCTTATTGCTACAGTATTTTACTTACAGTGTTACTCCCCCCCCACCTCCCAACCCCCCCCCTCTGATTCACAGCAACGTTTCACACACAAGTGGGTTAAGGTTAAGGTTAGGGTTAGCTAACCCTAACCCTAACCCTAACCTTAACCCTAACCCCCACACACAAAAGCTTCATATTCACGTCTGGAGGTGTTTCTTTATTCACAGATCTGTCAGGGGACGTCCCTCACTGTCCTGAAGCAGCAACGCACACACACACACACACACACACGCACACACACTCATCGAAGCCTCGGCCGGGCTGGTTCCAATGCCCACGTTTGGTGACTTGTCTCATTTTAGTCTACAAAGTGAAAATTCATTGATCATCGAGTTTCGTGGATTTGCAAAAATATTCAACCCTCTTTTAATGCAAAGTCAGAAAAAGAGCTGCTCCCTGAGAGATGCTGTGGTGCATCGCGCTACAATTATGGAGTGATTGTCTTCAGAGCCACGGGCCTCTGATCTGGGGTCAGGTGACTGGGATAACACTGAGACCGTGGTGAAGACACCAGTGTCCTTCACACCTCCGTCCACGTGGTCAGCACCGAGGCACGAGCGAGGAGGAAATGGCAGAGCAATAAATAAGCCGTTGTCTCAGGCTGGAAGGGGGCCGCAGCGCTACAAAGACCCACGGGTCCCCAACACGGCGGTGCGGAGCCCAACTCATCAACACGACATTCATCCAGGACAGATCATAAGTGCTACAACTATATTGAGCCCGAAGGAGGAACGGCTCCAGGTCTAGGTCCCGTTGTGACTCCGCGGAATGTTCTTGATTACGTCCTAACCCCAGATCATATTTAGTCACATTGTGATGGAATAAATAGAGTTTCACAGAAGAAAATTCAAATATAGTGCAATTTTTCATATCTGCCACCCAGTAAGCTGCTGACAGGAAGAGAAGGGGAGCAGAGAAGGTCCTAAAGGCAGAGTGGAGTTATTGCTCTTTAGAGAAACATTGTTTCAGCCGAGGAGGGTTGTGCAAAGCCGGAGGGGTGCCGGAGGGGTGCCGGAGGGCTCCTGCAGCCTCCCGCTCACGATTGTCCTGACTCGGATCTTTTGACGCTCCTCTGCTGCCACACTGGCCAGCGGGGTCAGAGCCAGGGACCAGGCCCTGGGCTCTGGTTGGCTCTGTCTGGTTGATTGTTCAGAAGAAGTCCACTGTTGATGGACGATTATTGCAGCAAGAATAAATGATTACGGCAGAAGCTGCCCGATTCTTTTAGGTGTAACATAAACTCATTTGTACGTATATATCTTTTCCTTCAAAAGTAGTAGCTGTTGATTTCTTTTTAAATCCTTCTTTACGTAATTCTCTAAGTTCACATCAGAACAATGTCGTAGCTTCTTTACATATGAACAAACTCCAAACAAGGCTTCTAGAGTTCAACAAACCCAAATTCACTCTTGGTTTGACCCAATATTCTTTTAAACGTCTCAACTTTACAAATTCTGTACATAAGAACCTATCGTAAAATAAAAAAAAAACACAGACGAAGTATAGTCGGCCGCAGGGGGCCGATGTAGATTTAAATTAGGTCTAAGGTATCTGAACAGAACAGGAAGTAATACTGGAAATCGCTCTGCACTAGAAGGGTATCTACAGTTACCTGGCTACGGTTACCTGGCTACAGTTAGCTGGCTACACCCACATCGCTGCCCCACCCAGTTCTTCACTAAAACAAGGAAAAGGAACCAAATCTTTTGACTTGATGGTCTGGTCCATTTCCAGGACCAACGATTCAGATCTTCAGTTTGTTCACAGACCGGGCCCAGTCTGTACATTTCTGGTCAGGAGAGCTGACTCTTGCTCGTGCCTTGGGGCCACTTTCGCTTGTATATACATTCTTCAGACTGTATCGGTGAAGTCGATGGATTAAGTTCTGGACATTCCTACAATTGTTGGCGAGAACTGTGTTTGTGGCAACTGGCTCCTCATCCTCCAAGTTGAAATGAGGCTGTGGGGGTTTGGGAATCTGCTGACGGACGCAGCCTGTGCTGCTGCATCGGTGGTAGCGGCGTGTGCTCGGTCCACCACGGGGAGTCACTTGGGCATGACCATGGTGGAGTTGGGGTCGGGGTTAAACAGTTCTTTGTAGAGTGGAGGAAAGAGGACATTGACTGTTTCCGGGTGCAGCTGCTGGAAGGCCTGCAGCTCCTCTGTGTGGAGTGTGCACAGGGCCGACAGCGTTGGAATTCTGCTAATCAGCTGCCAAGCAAGAGGAGCAGACCGAGAAATAGAGGGGGGGTTAGAGATGAGCAGAGAGGGTGCCACGCTGCTACACACCTGTGCACCCAGAAGAGCTCCTTTCATTCTTGGTCAGGGTCTGATAGAGGAGGGCTTACCTTGGCCAAAGTGTCCTCGTCCATGTGGTTCTTCTGCATGATGTGCTGCAGAGCAAAGTAGATCTTCTCCTGGAGCTTCTGAACCTTCCTGGGCTCCATCAGCCAGGGCCGATCTGGGCAGGAGAGAGGATGTTTCCATGAGTGTCAACACCACCACCACATCGGTGTGGTTTACCGGCTTTACCGGCTTTACCAGCGTTCAGGCTACTTCCTGTTTGGTGTCAGGGTGCACTGACCTGTGGAGATGAGCACGGCTGCTGAGAACAGAGCGATCTCCTCCTCTGTTAGCTGCAGGGAGCACAAACTCTTGGCAAAGTCAAACACGGCACTCACTAACTCATCACACCCTAGAGGGGAAAGGAGGACACCAACGAAGAAGGGTTACTGCGGAGGTTTCAATAGGGTTTGTTGAGCTTTTCCTCTGGATGCACCATCTTACCAAGGGCCTTGAACACCTGCATGCCTCCATACTTCCCTTCGAAGAGAACGGTGTTGTTGAGAGGGTTGAAAGCCCGACACATCCGCACCAGAACCACTTCCAGACAGCCTGTAAGAGGAGACGGAGCAATAAAACCAGCCACTCACCCCTGCCTGCCTGTGGATTCAGGCCACTCAGCTGGTGCCCTCTAACCCTAAACTCTCTTCTTGACTCCACAACAGAAACGTTCTGGAAATCAGGGGTCCAGCAAAACTCACCTGATTTGAGCAGCAGGATCTGATCATTCTGGCAAAGTTCCATGAACCCTGAGATTCGCTTGGCAAATTCTACCACATACTGGATGGCGTGGGTGATCTGGATGGCACACTGCTGCCACAGGACGTCCCGGGGCTGGAGGCAGACACACGGGAGGTACAGGTGATGTACAGGTGCTTCACAGGTGCTTAACAGGTGCTTTACAGGTGGTTTGCACGTGCTTTACAGGTGCTTCACGGGTGGTTTACAGGTGGTTAACAAGTGCTTTACAGGTGGTTTACATGTGGTTAACAGGCTATCTATAGGTGCTTTACGGGTGCTTTATGGGTGGTTTACGGGTGCTTTACAGGTGCTTTACGGGTGGTTTACACATGCTTTACAGGTGCTTCACAAGTGTTGTACAGGTGCTTTACAGGTGGTTTACATGTGGTTAACAGGCGATCTATAGGTGCTTTACGGGTTCTTTACAGGTGGTTTACGGGTGCTTTACAGGTGCTTTACGGGTGGTTTACACATGCTTTACAGGTGCTTCACAAGTGTTGTACAGGTGCTTTACAGGTGGTTTACATGTGGTTAACAGGTGATCTACAGGTGCTTTACAGGTGCTTTACGGGTGCTTTGCAGGTGGTTAACCGGTGGTTAACCGGTGCTTTACAGGTGATTTACATGCGGTTTGCAGGTGCTTCACAGGTGGTTAACATGTGCTTCACAGGTGGTTAACATGTGCTTTACTGGTGCTTTACGGGTGCTTTACAGGTGGTTAACAGGTGCTTTACGGGTGATTTACATGCGGTTTACACGTGCTTTACATGGGGTTTACGGGTGGATAACAGGTTCTTTAAAGGTGATTTTTGGGTGATTTACGGGTGGTTTATGGGTGGTTTGCAGACACTTTACGGGTGGTTTACAGGTGGTTAACAGGTGCTTTGGGTGATTTACATGCGGGTTGCAGGTGCTTAACAGGTGGTTAACAGGTGCTTTACTGGTGCTTTACGGGTGGTCTACAGGTGGTTAACAGGTGCTTTATGGGTGCTTTACAGGTGGTTAACAGGTGCTTTACGGGTGATTTACATGTGATTTGCAGGTGCTTCACAGGTGCTTCACAGGTGATTTACAGGTGGTTTACAGGTGGTTTACGGGTGATTTACATGTGATTTGCAGGTGCTTCACAGGTGCTTCACAGGTGATTTACAGGTGGTTTACAGGTGGTTTACGGGTGATTTACATGCGGTTTACAGGTGGTTTACACGTGCTTTACATGGGGTTTATGGGTGCTTTACGGGTGGTTTATAGGTGGTTAACAGGTGCTTTGCAGGTGATTTACGGGTGGTTTACAGGGGCTTTACAGGTGGTTTACGGGCAGTTTACAGGTGGTTTACAGGTTGTTTACGGGTGATTTACAGGTGATTTATGGGTGGTTTGCAGACACTTTACGGGTGGTTTACGGGTGATTTACAAGTGATTTACGGGTGGTTTACAGGGGCTTTACAGGTAGTTTACAGGTGGATAACAGGTGCTTTAAAG
The DNA here is from genome assembly GCF_901000725.2 of Takifugu rubripes. Classification (NCBI taxonomy): domain Eukaryota; kingdom Metazoa; phylum Chordata; class Actinopteri; order Tetraodontiformes; family Tetraodontidae; genus Takifugu; species Takifugu rubripes. The sequence goes on from NC_042305.1 coordinate 708,908, forward strand.
GTGATTTTCGGGGGGGTTTACAGGGGCTTTACAGGTGGTTTACAGGTGGATAACAGGTGCTTTAAAGGTGATTTTCGGGGGGGTTTACAGGGGCTTTACAGGTGGTTTACAGGTGGATAACAGGTGCTTTAAAGGTGATTTTTGGGTGGTTTGCAGACACTTTACGGGTGGTTTACAGGTTGTTTACGGGTGATTTACAGGTGATTTATGGGTGGTTTGCAGACACTTTACGGGTGGTTTACAGGTTGCTTACGGGTGATTTACAGGTGATTTATGGGTGGTTTGCAGACACTTTACGGGTGGTTTACAGGTGGATAACAGGTGCTTTAAAGGTGATTTTGGGGGGGTTTACGGGTGATTTACGGGTGATTTACGGGTGATTTACAGGTGATTTACAGGTGATTTATGGGTGGTTTGCAGACACTTTACGGGTGGTTTACAGGTGGATAACAGGTGCTTTAAAGGTGATTTTTGGGTGATTTACGGGTGATTTACGGGTGATTTACAGGTGATTTACAGGTGATTTACAGGTGATTTATGGGTGGTTTGCAGACACTTTACAGGTGGTTTACAGGTGCCTGTTGTCATACTCTGATTGGAACCCAGACACACCTCTCAAATGTCCTCTCAACACTCGCGCCTCAGTAAACCACAGAGTTTGCTGACACTGCAGCACCTTCATGCTGGTGGAACCGTTTGAAGATGTCAAACTCACCTTGCTCTGGTAGATCTTGACCTCTTCGTAGGAGTGTGTCTGCCAGGCCAGCTGTTGCAGCTCGTCTGCTGTGTACTGACATGTCTCTAGGTGGGACTTGATGATGTTCTGAGCAATTCGGTCTGAAAGAGACGATTGTTTGAGTCATAATCTATGAACCGTGTGGCCATTCATTAATTATTGACAGTTCAGATTAACCACGTTTCTTCTGTAATGTGTAGACCCAAAGGTCTGTAATTATTAATTCATCTATACTTTTTCATCTGTGAGAAACTCTGGGTCTCGTGAAATGGCATCTTGAAATGCCCATGTAGGTCCTGGTGCAGGTTCTCATTCTTTCAGGTCACATTAATCCATACAGGTGGATTTGTCAGGGCTGACCGCCCAGGATGGGCGGTCAGAGTTCTTTTAATAAATCCAGCACGGGAGGTGAAACTTGTTCCTCTTGCTCTCAACTGTCCAGTTAGGCCTTTGCTAGACACCTTTATGGGCATCTTGAAATGAAAACAGCATCGCTGGAGGATGGAGCAACAAGCTTCAGCTCACTGGAGCAGCCGGTCTCCCACCTACATGTAGCGCTGGAACATCTGTGAGGACAAGGTCACGTGATGGTTCTTGGATTCGTGTGAACCCGATGTCAGCTCGATTGCTAAACCTCGGTGTTCTCCTACCATGCTGCCAGCGTAGCGGCGGCTTAACTCTCTCTGAAGTTCAGTAGGATTAGAGCCTTACCCAACTCCCCCATGCTGACGTTGTTGTGGCCCAGCTGAGGGTCCTGGTAGCCTCCGTAGCTGAACAGGTTCGGCACTGGCGTGAGCTCATAGACCGGCTCCTGCTTAATGTGCTTCATGCCCGACATGTCCAAACCCGACTGATCTGGGGAAGGCTGCGTGGAATCCATCCCATAATACCCCCCCGGGACTCCGCCTCCGTTGCCATGGCCACCCTTAGGTAGTTCAATGATGTGGCCGTTGGCGTAGGTGCCTCCGATCTCGTGGTTGAGGGTGGACAGTCCGTTGGTCAGGCTGGAGGAGTAAACGCGGGCCAGGGCTTCGGCCTCCCCCGTCTGCTGCTGCCGCTGCTCCTGCAGCCGCGCCTGGTGCTTCTGGACCTCCGCGTACAGGCTGTCGCGCTGCTTTTTGGACATGCGGCCAAATTTAACGGCTAAACAATGAGAAATGAGCAGAATTAATGCCCAACCAATCACCCAGGTGGATTCAGTTGGCTTTCTGGACTTTGAGCAGAAACCTTGGCCCCTTAAAGTGGGGCTGATGTGTTCCAGGGGTTTTTAGGGACACCGGACGTGTTCTCACCATCTCTAGACATTCCAAGAGCGAGACACTTCTGCAGTCGGCAGTGCTGGCAGCGGTTGCGGTTGGTCCTGTCGATGAGGCAGTTCCTCTGGCGGGGACAAGAGTAGGACGCATTGTTCTGTTGGCTCCGTCTGAAGAAACCCTGCAGATGCCACCAAGAGAGGGTGAACACAGACGTGCAGGCAGACCCACACAGCAGACTGGCCCTCAGGCGGAGGGTAGAGGTCTCACCTTGCACCCCTCGCAGGTGATGACGCCATAGTGGATGCCTGATGATTTGTCCCCGCAGATTTTGCATGGTATAACTTCAATTTGGGCTGCAGGAAGAGAGACAGGGAGACAGGCAGGGAGACAGGGAGACAGGCAGAGAGACAGGGAGACAGGCAGAGAGACAGGGAGACAGGCAGAGAGACAGGTCAGAACATGTGTTATCAGGACAGCCTGGCGAGACAAACGCTCCTCATCCCACACATCTCCGCCGGTGGTGTCATTAAGGTGGAGAAGCCAGAAAGACTGAAGGTGCTTGAATGTGAGTGACCTCACAGGGGCACAGTGGCCCCTGGACCCCTCCCAGACCTTTGAAAGTCCCCAACAAAGATAAATGCACGTGCACATCACACATAAAGGCTTTGAGTATGTGTGCATGTGACGGGGCACGACCGTGGGCTCAGCCCCTAAAACAGGCGTAGCCTGCCCCCCCAGGTGGGCGCTCCCACTGAACCCCGTAGCTGTACTCACCGTGTCCTGGCAGCTCCATGCACACGCACGACCAGAGGCACAGGAAGTGCTGCAGGCTAGTGCACGGCAGCGTCGGTGTCGCTCACGTCTGCCATAAAGGCAGAGAGAGCCGCCCAGACTGATGCAGAGGTGTGTCTGCTGAGCTGGCACACCCTCTATAAAGAGATTACGCCGCCTCGCTAATCCCACATTAGTTAGGTCCCCACGTCTCGCTGAGCGCCGCTTCACTCAGATTTCAGAGTAACCGCACATAAACGTGATAAAACTGCTGCTAATTTCCCTGATGGACTGAAGGGATCAATAAAGTACTCAGTCAATCAATCAATCAATCAATCAATCAAAACTGCGTCTTTTACAGCACGAGAGGCTCAAGAGGAGTAAAGTCACCAAATCTACTCAAGAACTGGAACTGATGTGTGTGTGTGTGGGTGTGTGGGAGTGTGTGTGTGTGTGTGTGTGCGTGTGTGGGAGTGTGTGTGTGTGTGTGTGTGTGTGTACGTGTGTGTGTGTGCGTGTGTGTGTACGTGTGTGTGTGTGTGTGTGAGGGCTGTAGAATAGAGGATAACAGGGGTCCTAACTGTTGCTAGTCCATCATTCTTTCACACCATTTTACATTTCCTCCTCTCACATGACTTTCAGCCCCAGCCCCGTGTGCACGTGCACGCAGGCAGGTTCATGGATGTGCACGGTGATGTGTCACTGTTGCACGGCTGCACGTCCCGCAGGTGAGTGTACGTGCACCTGTCGGGCAGCTCACGAGTGTGCACTTTTGGAGTGTAATTGGATCATGTGTGAGGACTGCAGACGCTCCGGCCTGTCTAAGCTAATCAGCAGGAATAATCGCTCCATCCCACCTCGTTAGCACCACAACTGTCTGCTTCATGCTACATTCTCATGCTGCAC
>NC_042305.1:717576-719077 GCF_901000725.2 Takifugu rubripes
CAGCCTCTCCTCTTCAGTCTGTCTGACTCCTTCGTTTGAGGCTCTGTCCTCAGTGGAAGCTGCTGTGGAACTGGAACCCTCACATCTGGATCCTGATCTATTTTCATTAGCTCCGTCTTCCTCGTCTTCCTCGTCTTCCTCGTCTCGCGGAGCTCTGAGAGAAACAAGCTTTTCTTTCTGACGCTCCAATGATAAAAAAAACATTGGGAAACTTTTGGTGATCACTGAGTGGATTAGCAGCCATGCAGCTGGGAATAGCAGTGGGTTACCCCCCCCGGGCCCCTGTCATGTTCTCACATCACACTGTCCCATTAAATCCAGCTAACACAGCCTGCGATGAGCCTCCAAAGGGACGCCGCGCTGCTCCGCTCCGCGCCGCCGTGCCGCTCCGCGCCGCCGCGCTGCCTGTTTTTACTGCTGCTGCATCTAAAACATATATTAATAATCTGGCTGCTCCTCCACAAGTAACTCAAAGATCTGTCACCTTCAAGGTAACCAAGGCTGACCCAGGATGTGGTAGTTTGGACCTCTGGACTGATGGGACCCCCACCCAGACTGATGGGACCCCCACCTGGACCGATGGGACCCCAGCGGGTCCACCTAGAGACCCGGACCGATGGACCCCCACCCGGACTGATGGGACCCCCACCTGGACCGATGGGACCCCAGCGGGTCCACCTAGAGACCCGGACTGATGGACCCCCACCGGGTCCACCTAGAGACCTGGACCGATGGACCACCACCTGGACTGATGGGACCCCCAGTGGGTCCATCTAGAGACCCGGACTGATGGGACCCCCAGTGGGTCCATCTAGAGACTCGGACCGATGGGACCCCAGCGGGTCCACCTAGAGACCCGGACCGATGGGACCCCCAGTGGGTCCATCTAGAGACCCGGACTGATGGGACCCCCAGTGGGTCCATCTAGAGACTCGGACCGATGGGACCCCAGCGGGTCCACCTAGAGACCCGGTGGGGAGCAGAGCATGCTGGGGGTGCTGCTAACTTTTGCCTTAATTTCCTTCTTCTTTGAGACGCAGGAATAAAAGTGAGAGCAGACAGATGTGCAGTGACATCTGCATGCAGATGGGTGACACGGGGGTCCGCCCCCCCCACCGCTCAGCAGCCATAGCGCTGCCCCCCCTCCCCTCCCCTCCCCCACCACTGTCTCTCTGCCAAAGATGTCTTTGTCCAGTCGGCCACATAGACACTGTTGCTGCCAGAGCATATGTCCCCCCCCCCACACAAGCGCAGACAGCCTCCCTTGCCCTCCCCCATGGTGTGTGTCAGAGGGCATGAGCTCGTCCAGCTTGCCATGCAGCCCCAAAGCACTCTGGGTAATTGCTCAGCTAGCAGGTCTGGGATCAGCTGCAGCCTGCTCATAAACTCTTGTGCTGATTGGACGGCAGGACGAGGACACAGAAGGGTCCACTGGCTGTTGTCCACCGAGGGACACCTGCAGACATTAGTCCAGCAGACCCCCCGGCCCCCAGCAGGACCC
>NC_042305.1:751875-761875 GCF_901000725.2 Takifugu rubripes
TCTAACCCTAACCCTGACCCTCTAACCCTAACCCTTCTAGCCTCCTTCTAACCCTAACCTCTAACGCTAACCCTTTATCCCTAACCCTGACCCTTCTAGCCTCCTTCTAACCCTAACCCTCTAACGCTAACCCTTTATCCCTAACCCTGACCCTTCTAGCCTCCTTCTAACCCTAACCCTGACCCTCTAACCCTAACCCTTCTAGCCTCCTTCTAACCCTAACCCTGACCCTCTAACCCTAACCCTAACCCTTCTAGCCTCCTTCTAACCCTCTAACCCTAACCCTAACCCTTCTAGCCTCCTTCTAACCCTAACCCTGACCCTCTAACCCTAACCCTAACCCTTCTAGCCTCCTTCTAACCCTCTAACCCTAACCCTAACCCTTCTAGCCTCCTTCTAACCCTAACCCTGACCCTAACCCTAACCCTCTAACCCTAACCCTAACCCTTCTAGCCTCCTTCTAACCCTAACCCTGACCCTAACCCTAACCCTCTAACCCTAACCCTAACCCTTCTAGCCTCCTTCTAACCCTAACCCTAACCCTAACCCTAACCCTCTAACCCTAACCCAGATGTGTTTTACCTCAGACTCATCATCTGACAACTATTCCTATCACTGAAAATGTAAGAAAGTCAACGTTTAAAGCGCAGCGCTCCCGGCTGCTAGCATGTTCTGACGTGTTTGACACAAGATCAAAGTGATCGTTCATGTGTGCTTCACGTTTCTCTATAGGTTTCCTGTATTCGGCCTCACACTCGCTTCACTTTGTGCCACTTCACAACCCCCCCCCCCCCCCCCCCCCCCGATTTTAACCCTTTCTGAATTATCCATAGCTGCACTGGTTCTCCGCTCCACAACCCACCCCAACCCCCCCAGCTTGTCCTGTCGGTGCGTTCCCTCTCTCAGTATCTCTCCATCCCCTTCCTCTTCCCTTGCCTCCTTTTTCCTCTTACTCTATGGCAGCCTTTTACTTTCCTCAGCTCGTCTCCCCCTTCCATCGCTCCGCTCTCCCTCCCCTCCTCTCCCTCCCCTCCTCTCCCTCTCCTCCTCTCTCTTGGTGTAACTGTAGGATATAGGTCAGCAGGGCGGCTTGGCTGACTCGTGTCTAGACTCATCCTCAGACTTGGGGGCATACAGTCGCACAACAGAGCACATTGACCAGCACAATCACTACAACACACTGGCTTTCCACTGAACGCCCAATTGTGAGTGTTGGTGTGTGCGTATGTGCACGTGGAAGTGAATAAAAAAAAAGCTCAAGGGCAAACTTTTTCCTAGGAAGCACCAAAACCATGAACACCATCTGTGAGAGGTAGAATGCCAGAATAAATGCCAATTCTGTGGGGCAGATATTTGTAGCAGGGCAAACGTGACCACAAGGGGGAGGAGGGGGGGAGGGGGGTACTGCTTTATCTGCTTATTGATGGTTGTTATTATTGTTGTAGCTAAGTAAATATAAAAGACAATGGAGAGTCAGCGTAAGCATGCAGTGGGGGGATTGGTAGTTTAACAGCAGTAGGGACGGGTCGACGGGCTCAAAGTGTGTGTTAGTGTGTCTGTAGTTCTTGTTCTTTAGTGTCAGGTTATGGACCCCGGTCCTACAAGGTGGCAGTGATTAAGCCGTTGCTTAAAAAACCATCACTGGATCCTGACGTATTAGCAAATTATAGTCGAATATCCAACCTTCCTTTGATCTCTAAAGTTCTAGAGAAGGTGGTGGTGACTCAGTTACTGGAGCACCTGCAGAGAAACAGCCTGTTTGAGATGTTTCAGTCAGACTTTAGAGCTCATCACAGCACAGAAACAGCACTTCTTAAAGTTACTAATGATCTTCTCATAGCTTCAGATCATGGACTGGTCTCTATGCTGGTTCTGCTGGACCTCAGTGCTGCTTTTGATACAGTTGATCACAGCATCCTGTTACAGAGACTGGACCATGTGATTGGGATTAAAGGGACAGCACTAGACTGGTTTAGATCATACTTATCTGATAGATACCAGTTTGCTCATGTCCATGGTGTTCCCTCCTCATACAGTAGGGTTAGCCATGGGGTTCCTCAAGGTTCTGTACTTGGACCAATCCTCTTCACCTTGTACATGCTTCCCTTAGGGAACATTATTCGACAGCATGGGATAAATGTTCATTGTTATGCTGATGACACTCAGCTCTATTTATCCATGAAACCAGAGGAGACAGAGAAGTTAGTGAAGCTCCAGACCTGTCTTAAAGACATAAAGTCCTGGATGTCTTCAAATGTCCTCCTCCTTAACCCAGGAAAAACTGAGGTTATGGTGTTTGGTCCTGAACCTCTCAGGGATAGATTAGATCACATGATCACTCTAGATGGGATCTCATTAACATCTAGTCTCTCTGTGTCAATCAGGTATTGACTACAGAGGTCACATGACTCCTGTACTGGCGTCGCTTCATTGGCTGCCTGTTAAATTTAGAATAATTTTTAAAACCCTTCTTCTGACCTACAAGGTCCTCAGAGGCCTAGCTCCATCCTACCTGGAGGAGCTAGTGATACCTTATCAGCCCAATAGACCACTCTGCTCTCAGAATGCTGGTCTACTTGTGGTTCCCAGAGTTTCTAGGGGCAGAATGGGGGGCTGAGCATTTAGCTACCAGGCCCCCCTGCTATGGAACCAGCTCCCTGTCCAGGTACGGGAGGCTGACTCCATCGCCACTTTTAAGATCAGACTTAAAACCTTCCTCTTTAAAAAAGCTTATTGTTACTAATTCTGCAGTTCCAGTTACTATCATAGACAGACAAATTACCATACTTAGGGGGTCGTCTAATCGTTAGGTCACATCTTAGCTGTGCTGCTATAGGCCGAGGCTGCCGGGGTCCGGAAACATGATCACCTGATCACCAGGATGCTGGAACCCTGCTGGGTCCTGGCGGCCTCTCAGGCTCTGGGTTTCTGTCAAGCAAAATGTTTTAATTGTAACACTATAAATAAAGATGCATTGATTTAAATATACCCTAGCTCCCTACGTAGGGAGGTGGCTTCAGTGAACTACTAAGTATCCTCACTAATGACACGAGATTCAACCTCTGGACAGAAAAATGTCTTTCGACACCTTCTGTTATCTTAATCTTTAACGAAGTTATTAATTCATAATTAGCAGCATGCCTGTGTGTGACAACAAAGGATGATGGGATTTATTGTTGTTGTCCATTAGTTTCTTGGTGCATTATTGGACCCATTGAGCTACCTATGTAGGGTGGAGTGATCCTCACGTACCATGAGGACAGCGTCCATGTGCACTCATCACACGAGTGCACACTCGAGGGAAAGGGGGGTGTGGGGGGGGGGGTGGGGTTGTGATCACTCCAATGCCTTTTTCCTCCTCTCATTTAAGAACATTTCTGCTGAAGTCTTCCTCCCAGCTCCAGCTGTTAGACACATCAGTCTAAATGTACACAAATTCCAAATGCAAGCACGCGTCCATGCGTCCACGCGTCCATGCGTCCACGCGTCCACGCGTCCATGCGTGGCTGGCTGTGCATTAGCACTTCATGCATATGGAAACTTTAATCACGCTCTTGCACAAACAAACACACCTTTGCTCCAGACTGTGGTGCCATAATGATCTGCTGCTTCCAGGCTGGACGTGATGCACCTTTGTGATTCGTCTCCTCTGTCTGGCCTTTCACTCCATGTTGGAGCCTCTTTCAGCTTCTTTCTGCTGCGGTTGGCACTGACGTGAGGCTCATTGTGGGACAAAGACATTGTTACCGTTACAACGGTGACTTGACTGACCTGTAAAATGAAGGCAAAGCTGACAGGCACCAGACAGTCAGCCACATGTGTCCTCTTGATACTCCGACACACAACTTGACCTTGAGAGAAGAGCACGAGAGTGCTGTTCTATTGTTTGTCCTGGGTTGGAAGAGAAAACGATGTGAGATCAGAGAAGGCTGAACTATCCTGTTCTCCTGCGTTTAACCTTCTCAAAGCAACAGCCAACCACCAAGTTACCGTCTAATACGACAACTACTCAAATTTAGACACTCAATAAACCTTTATAAACCTTTATAAAGCTTTATAAACACCAACCCCTCGTGGTCTAATGTGGCCAATTATCACTGCAACGATGCAGCAGCGCCGATGGATGTGTTACGTAATTATGCTAACAAAAAAGTAAGTGTACTCCACTAGAGTTACAAAAAGAGCACATCATTGGATTCCAGGTACATTTGGCGGTGCAGAGACAGAGACAGAGACAGAGACAGAGACAGAGACAGAGACAGACAGGTGGTGCATGTCTCACAGCTCTGGGCAGTGGTAGGTCAGTATGTTGGCAGCTGCAACAGGAGACTTTTGGCGTGCACAAAGCAGAAGGTTTTTGGTATGACATGCCGTTGGTTTGGGGACGATGCTCTTGGGAGGAAGTCAGCAGCACTAGCCTGTGCACAAGAGAAGGGACAGCATAGTCTCAATGTCCTTTAATATGGACGAAGAGACAGCGATCAGCAGCAGCTGCAGCTGTACTGCAGGGTATTACAGGTTACTTTTCCTTGTGTGGCAAGATGGAGCTCTGAATTTATGGCCATTGCCAAACTGTCGAGCCTTATAGAAGATCAGCTGGTGGACATCTGTTTAAGACACGGCATGACCAGGCTGAACCCCGGAGAGAGGACTCATCTCAGGGAGTGTGTAGCTGTCCTACAGCCACTTGCTCAACCTGTTGACCTCCGCTAAAGAAGAAGACAGGGGCCAAAGAGTTGGTTGAGAAGGCAACCTCTTTAGAATCCAGGGAACCTCCTGCAGCTGTCCCTGAGACTGATGGATGAGATGGGGACGTTTGTGTTTGGAAAGAAAAACAGGACTAAAAAGCAGAAAAGAAGAAGAGGTTCAATGGTTGCTCGATGATATTGTGAAGAGCAGCGATTCCCTGAATGCATTTTCTTTAATGAAGCATCTCTTCATCAATCAACCGATCGATCAGTCAATTAATCAATCCTTATTTATATGGTGTCTGTTACAACAGTCTCTACAGTGGTCTCTAGGTGCTCTCCAGAATCCCAGGGCCTGGCCCCCAACAAGCCAGTCTTTTGGCAGTAGCAGGTCTAGTGGCAGTAGCAGGTCTGGTGGCAGTAGCAGGTCTAGTGGCAGTAGCAGGTCTGGTGGCAGTAGCAGGTCTGGTGGCAGTAGCAGGTCTGGTGGCAGTAGCAGGTCTAGTGGCAGTAGCAGGTCTGGTGGCAGTAGCAGGTCTGATAGCAGTAGCAGGTCTGGTGGCAGTAGCAGGTCTGATAGCAGTAGCAGGTCTGGTGGCAGTAGCAGGTCTGATAGCAGTAGCAGGTCTGGTGGCAGTAGCAGGTCTGGTGGCAGTAGGAGGTCTAGTGGCAGTAGCAGGTCTGGTGGCAGTAGGCAGGTCTGGTGGCAGTAGCAGGTCTGGTGGCAGTAGCAGGTCTGGTGGCAGTAGCAGGTCTGGTGGCAGTAGCATTCTGGTGGCAGTAGCAGGTCTGGTGGCAGTAGCAGTGTCTAGTGGCAGTAGCAGGTCTGGGGTGTGTGCAGTAGCAGGTCTAGTGGCAGTAGCAGTCTAGTGGCAAGTAAGCAGTCTGGGCAGTAGCAGGTCTGGTGGCAGTAGCAGGTCTAGTGGCAGTAGCAGGTCTGGTGGCAGTAGCACGTCTGGTGGCAGTAGCAGGTCTGGTGGCAGTAGCAGGTCTGATGGCAGTAGCAGGTCTGGTGGCAGTAGCAGGTCTGGTGGCAGTAGCAGGTCTGGGTGGCAGTAGCAGGTCTGGTGGCAGTAGCAGGTCTAGTGGTAGTAGCAGGTCTGGTGGCAGTAGCAGGTCTAGTGGCAGTAGCAGGTCTGGTGGCAGTATCAGGTCTAGTGGCAGTAGCAGGTCTGGTGGCAGTATCAGGTCTAGTGGCAGTAGCAGGTCTAGTGGCAGTAGCAGGTCTGGTGGCAGTAGCAGGTCTAGTGGCAGTAGCAGGTCTGGTGGCAGTATCAGGTCTAGTGGCAGTAGCAGGTCTAGTGGCAGTAGCAGGTCTGGTGGCAGTATCAGGTCTAGTGGCAGTAGCAGGTCTAGTGGCAGTAGCAGGTCTGGTGGCAGTATCAGGTCTAGTGGCAGTAGCAGGTCTAGTGGCAGTAGGAGGTCTGGTGGCAGTAGCAGGTCTAGTGGCAGTAGGAGGTCTGGTGGCAGTAGCAGGTCTGGTGGCAGTAGCAGGTCTGGTGGCAGTAGCAGGTCTGGTGGCAGTAGCAGGTCTAGTGGCAGTAGGAGGTCTGGTGGCAGTAGCAGGTCTGGTGGCAGTAGCAGGTCTGGTGGCAGTAGCAGGTCTGGTGGCAGTAGCAGGTCTGGTGGCAGTATCAGGTCTAGTGGCAGTAGCAGGTCTTTTGGCAGTAGGAGGTCTGGTGGCAGTAGCAGGTCTGGTGGCAGTAGCAGGTCTGGTGGCAGTAGCAGGTCTGGTGGCAGTAGCAGGTCTTTTGGCAGTCACAAGGCCTGCTGAGGGGGGTGTAGCCTATTAAGAGGGGTGTGGTCTATATGGAGGGGCGTGGTCGTTTAGTTCCTTCCTCTACATCATCAAGTCAACAATGTCCACTTCCACTTTTACATGCCCTGGAACGCTGTGGGGGTAAAAAGAGATGTTGAGGGCGACCATCACAGAGTCCACAGGGTTAGGGTTAGGGTCAGAGTTAGCCCTAACCCTGACCCTAACCCTAACCCTAACCCTAACCCTAACCCATACTTACCCATACAACTGGGTCCAAAGTCTTCATGTGCAGGAGGAGCAGGACACAATCTGGGGCTAGTTTGGAAAGATGGTAACATGGTAATAATGTGTCTGCGTGTCTTAAACTGGTGCCACCAGTGGAGGACACGGAGGACAGCACTGGCACAGCTAGCGTGGCTAACACTCGGGAGGGTTAGCCACGAGTGGCCGTAGATCCATTAGTTGATAATTAGACCACTCAGTGTGTCCCAGGATGCTAAAATCACCCTGAACAACCAAAACTGCTGCCACACATCTCCTCCACAGAAGCTGAGCAGATCATGGATCTGGTGATCTTGTCAGTTTGCTGTCATAAATGATGAAAAATGGTGTCAGATCACTACACGCGCTGTAGATAAACAATCCCCATCTGTGGGGTTTCCCGAGCACGATGATGCACGTATGAGCTTCCATTACAGATCGGCTGGCTTCACATTTGAGGAGGAGGAACCTCCTTTACAGCTTTATGGAGCCAGATGGAATTAGCATGTTATATTTTAGTCCTCTAGTAGCTGCAGTAGGTCTGCTGTGTGTGTGTGTGTGTGTGTGTGTCAGTGTGTGCGTGTGTGTGTGTGTGAGTGTGTGTGTGTGTGTGTTTGAGAGAGAGCTCCATGTAATCAACATTACAAGACCCTCCATCAGCTTCACGTTTAGCCTCCATTTTCCACATCGATCATGTGATCGGCGTCATGGGAGACGAGCAGCTGCACACATCAATAATGGTCAGTTCACCACACACATGCAGCCGTGCATCACCTGTGTCTACCATCACCCATCCACACACGTTCATACACACGCATGAACGTGCACGCACGCACACACACACACACACACACACACACACACACACACACACACACACACACACACACACTCATGTTTTCATCATCTTCTGATACTAATTTCCATTTCCTTATTTCTAAAGCAGCTCCTGAGATGAAACAGCAATAATATCAACATTCCCACCATATGTTTTGTATCATTTCCCAAAACAAATCCTGGAATCTAATATCAGCATGGATGAGGCAGGTTCACAGGTGTGCTGGGATATGACAGGTAACGTGACAGGACAGGGGTGAGCCTGGCGGAGCTAATAAACGGAAGGTCTTTATTTCCTAAAACATCGTAGCCTTCTCAGAAGTTAGCAGGTCACCATAACAACAGGTCCTGGAACCGAGCACGATGGTTCCCTGACAGAACATTTCCAGAACTGCCATATAGAACCAGATCAAGTGTAATATTAATATTTCTGTATTGCCAGGTGAATGACGTCGGACCTGGACTCCCTTTACATCCAGTCTGGTCCTCTTCTGCTGAGCCGGGTTAGTGACCAACCTTCACCACTCAGTTATTGACACGGCCTCTCACACACACCTGAACACACACTTTGGGCCAGTTTTGCTCATCAGACAGATGCTGGTGTTAGAAACCCTCAACCATGTACTGATGTATGGATAATATATGATATAGTTCAGCCGTTCCCCGTCAAATAAGGAAATATTAGAAACTAGAGCTTCATCTGTCACTAATTCTGTAGTTAGTCTAATCTTTCTTTCTTTCTTTCTTTCTTTCTTTCTTTCTTTCTTTCTTTCTTTCTTTCTTTCTTTCTTTCTTTCTTTCTTTCTTTCCTTCTCAGGTTCTCCTGCTTTTATGAAACATTCAAACCAAATTCAGACCATCTATATTTCATACATCATTTTGCAAACAACAGATGAATAAATTATATCATGAACATGGGCAGAACCTCTGAATCAGCAACTCACTATGGCCTGTATCTACGCTTTTAAGGGTGGTGTGTGTTTGTGTGTGTGTGTGTGCTTGTGTGTGTGCTTGTGTGTACATGCTATAATATAATGTATCCAACCATTAATGGAAAATAACCCTCAGCGCCAACAAAGAACTGAAATGTAATTACTGCTGTGAATAGCGCCACTGCTCTCTCTCTCACACACACACACACACACATACACACACACACACACACACACACACACACACACACACACACACACACACACACACACACACACAGCAACGCTGGCTTGGAGGAACCAGAGAAATGAAGGCAGGGAAACGTGTGCACGAGGTGATCAGTGTTGCTCTAAAGGGTTCTTCAGATTTGGGCCTAACCTTAACCCTAACCCTCTAACCCTAACCCTAACCCTCTAACCCTAACCCTCTAACCCTAACCCTAACCCTAACCCTCTCACCCTAACCCTCTTAACCCTAACCCTCTCACCCTAACCCTCTAACCCTAACCCTCACCCTAACCCTCTAACCCTAACCCTCTAACCCCTAACCCTCTAACCCTAACCCTGACCCTCTAACCCTCTCACCCTAACCCTCTAACCCTAACCCTCTAACCCTAACCCTAACCCTCTAACCTAACCCTGACCCTCTAACCCTCTAACCCTAACCCTCTAACCCTAACCCTCTAACCCTCTAACCCTAACCCTAACCCTCTAGCCCTAACCCTAACCCTAACCCTCTAGCCCTAACCCTAACCCTCTAACCCTAACCCTCTAACCCTAACCCTAACCCTCTAAGCCTACCCTAACCCTCTAACCCTCTAACCCTAACCCTAACCCTCTAGCCCTAACCCTAACCCTAACCCTCTAGCCCTAACCCTAACCCTCTAGCCCTAACCCTAACCCTCTAACCCTAACCCTCTAGCCCTAACCCTCTAACCCTAACCCTCTAAACCTAACCCTAAGCCTAACCCTTTAGCCCTAACCCTCTAACCCTAACCCTAACCCTAACCCTAACCCTTTAGCCCTAACCCCTAACCCTAACCCTCTCACCCTAACCCTCTAACCCTAACCCTAACCCTCAGCCTAACCCTAACCCTCTAGCCCTAACCCTCTAACCCTAACCCTCTAGCCCTAACCTAACCCTCTAGCCCTAACCCTCTAACCCTAACCCTCTAGCCCTAACCCTAACCCTCTAGCCCTAACCCTAACCCTAACCCTCTAGCCCTAACCCTAACCCTAACCCTCTAGCCCTAACCCTAACCCTAACCCTCTAGCCCTAACCCTCTAGCCCTAACCTAACCCTAACCCTCTCACCCTAACCCTCTAGCCCTAACCCTCTAACCCTAACCCTCTAGCCCTAACCCTAACCCTAACCCTCTAGCCCTAACCCTCAGTCATGGAGCCACCGATGGATCGGTCCTCTGAAGATCTGTTCAGTTCTGTGGTCCAATGAAACAGCAGCTTTGTTTCGGCCTCCTCAGCAGCCATGACAGATATTCCTCTGCATCCTATAGTAAATGTAT